>NW_024055508.1:0-37148 GCF_902713615.1 Scyliorhinus canicula
CACAGCTCTTCCTCATCTCCCTCTAAAATTTGAGTGAAGCAAAATCCACAAACGTGTTAAATGCCACTTACTGTTAAAGGTAACAATCAGTCGGTTGTCGGTTTGTTCACAAGTCCTTGGGAGAGACGCTTTCAGAAGTCTGTCTGGGAAACACAACTATTTTCTTCTGAACACAGAGCAGAACACTGACAGAAAACTAAAGACAACAGGCACATGGCAGGGCTGGCAACTGAACATAAAATGCAGACCCAGCCCTCCCATGAGTGACATCACATTCTGCCAAACTGTTAACTCCTTTGTCACAGATTAAGAAAACTAATCATCGAAATAGATTGACCTCATTTTTAAATTGCGCATAATGCACTATATATATACATTTCCGACATTCTTCACGGCTTGCATTGTATTCTCTATCGTTAACTGAGAAAGTTATTTAATGATATTAAATCTGACACTGGGCAAAAGCAAACCGATTTTGGACAGTTGGACCATACAACACATAATTAAGGATGAAAGTCCTTGTCATTCCTAAATGAGTAAACAGATGATGGCACAAGATTTCCTTTTAGTTCAAACACAAATATGTAGTCGTAAAATAATGCAGGATTATTTCAGTGGTTAAATGGGCTGATGATCTTGTTCGAATTATTAAGTTCGAAGAAATAAGAGGAGAATTACATATTTGAATAAGTTGACATCTCAATGCATGGAGTCCATATTATAATTCATGCTCCCTTTAAAGCTTAACGCTCTCCCAAATGGATCATCCACAGAACTGCAATGGAGGTTCTGAAGTGGTTCAGTTTGAAATGGAAGAACAGAATACTTTGTATTTGCAAATTTGTTGCGGCAAGGCGAAGTTAAAGGGGGATTTCGCACTGTTTCAGCCATGAGGGGAAGGAACAGAAACATGAACACGGCCAATTTACTGAACCTGGCACAGTGTCCCTTCAAACACATTGGAGAGGAACCTGGGTTACTGGATAATGAATAAATTAAAGGAGCATATTGCAGGGAAGCATCATCTGAATCGTTTGGCACGATGTGGAGCAAGTCGTATATATTGGAAAGGAGTAGTGGAGGCTAATAATATATTCAAGGCAGGTGAGAAAGTCCGGGATATAATAGGAGAATTAATATGAAACGCGGGAAGGGAATTTTCTGTCTGAGAGGGTGATTGTGGTGAGAACGGCTGTTGAATTGAACAATTATGATGACATCTCCCAAGTCAAAGGAAATTATGATTTCACCAATAGAGTCAGGAAATTACCATTAACTATCCATGTGAGAGAGGAGTCAGAACTGGCTCAAATATCTTATATAGCTTGAACACAGATAGGCAAGTTAATAAATTTAAGGAGCAATTATACAGATTTTTCATTGTTAATCTGTGACTAGTAATAATGAGCGGGCAGGACACTGGCGTTAAGGCCATAGCGGGATCATCCATGATCACATTGAGGTTGTTCGGCTCGAGAGGCTAAATTGCCGACTCCCGCTCCTAGTTTAGTTTTCAAGGAGGAGATATTCTGGCTGATGTCGCCATGCAGTTCGTGGCCTGTAACATTGTAGATAACAGATGAGGAACATATCAGCCATGTTCTAATGACGCAGCAGACTCGATGGGCGAATGGCCCAAATTTGCTCCTATATCTTACGAACATACAAAGTTATTAACTCCAATGAGGCCGCAATTTGAGTCTGGAATAATCTGATGCCATCTACTCTATTTAAGGCTAACGAGGTGTATTAGCGTTTGCAGCAGAGACGACCAGACTGACAAGTTTGAAATGGAAATGTAATTGTGAAGCACAGGTCGGCGCTTCGAAGGGTTCACTGTTAATGTGAGTCGTTGGGCGCGGGATGAACAGATGGATTTGCATTCGGACACTGTGCTTGAGAAAGGGAAATGCATCATGAATGTGTCAACTAATCTGTGAGATGCTAGCGAATAAAATCCAACCAAAACATTTGATTAAGTTAAAGCAAATATTTGCCAAAGTAATCAAAGAGAAACGGCATAGCTGGTGTAGCTGGATTTAATTCAAAAATGTTGCTGAAAATGTGATGGGGCGGTAGAGCACGTCATTTTTGTTCCTGTTCATTAACAATCGTGAGTTCATTGCCGAAGGATTTAATGGCAGATGGTTTGAAACAGAGGCTCGCACAGAAAAGAATTGCAGCGTAGCTAACTGTTGTTTCCGGAAAGAAATTAAGCTAATGGTAATAAAAAAACGGAAAGCCCAGACGTACAGAATATAATCAACTGTCTTCAACACACATTCCAAACAGGTCACACCTTGTTAAAGTATATGGAGAACTATCTACATTATGGATTTAATTAATAAGATAATTACCAAGCTCTCTGATTTTGGAATTAAAGTGTAAAGTTGCAACAGTACAGACTCCCGACGAAAGGCAAGAAATATTGGAATTAAGTGCGCAAGCAGCAGAAGGTGGGAATTGATGTGGCCATGGGGAAAGGATGAATATTGTTCCACACTTACATAACTGAGATGCAATCGGAAGACAACAATGCAATTTCCAAAACAAAATACAAGATTTAACTGAGAGGAGGAATACAACAAATTTGTAAACACATGGATAATAAGTCGTCCATAGGCATTATCCTTGCAAATGTGTTCCAATAACGTTAGCCGTCAGGTGTTTCGTATCAATTGGAAAAATAAGTTTCCAAATATTCCTTGGACAATCAGAGTGCCGGAACGGAATTGGGCCAATTAGCGGTTCTGATGAATAGATCCATGAATCAATTAATATAGTGCCCCAGGTTCAACTACCGTCACAATGCAACAGATATTGGAATTAATTTCTGGAAGAATGGAAGTGAACCAAACCATGAAGTGGATTGGGGCACAGTTAGAGTTTTGTCGGGTTGTTCAAATTTCCGAAACGACAGTTTCTGTTTTAGCAGATCATTACGAAACACACACATGATTGCACATTGTATTGTATGCACCCATTGGAAAGAATCATCAACCAACTGCACAAAACATTCAACTTTTCAGTGTGAAAGATTGGTAAAACAGAGCGCCAGCTACTTAGAATGGTCATCACTCAGACTCCAAGTCATGATATCAAAATTGAATCAAATTATTTAACACCAGTTTGCGACGCACACTGCACACAATTCTACACTGACAGGTACTCCCAGTAATACATGGACACCGGAGGGGGAACTCGCGTATTCCACTCTGTTTAGTAACATACACTCGGTGCAACTCTAAAACTGACAGATATCTACATTGATCAATGGTCAGTTCGGTCAGGTATCCAACCCTAGCCAGCTTTCTAAACAATACAAAACCAGAATTGACAGATGGACTCACTAATAGATATTTACTGTGGTTATGTATTCGACTGCGATTAGTGATCACAGTCAGTACAATTCTACACCGACAATTGCTCTCAGGAATACATTGCCACGTGAATCAGGTCATCCTCTCTGATTTGCAACCCTCATTATGTTTCGTATTCCTGCTAATTCCGTCCGTCAGAAACCATGTACAAATTTAAGTCTGTGTTCAAGTATCAAGATATGAAATGAAACACAATAACTGGACATTACCGTTGAGCTGTAAGTTGTACACATGGGTGGCTGATCTGTTGAGGAAATCGTGTGATCGCACACAGCTAATTCGGGTAATTAGTTTGAAGACAGATCAGATCAATGATCACGTGCCTGCACAACGGTACCCATCGGCTCAGCAGGAAATTTAATGAGTAACAGTATAAAACCGGAGAATCTCAATCTCAGATTTAAACAGCTGAGCTGAGCAGAGTAACTTACCAGGAACACCAATAAAAACAAGGGACGTATAAAATACTTGCACGATACTTGCAAATATTTCCGGCATCTTCACTGTGAATTCATTGGATCCTTCCGGCTGCAGTTCATGCCTCGCTGTTAACTTGTGAGGTACTTTCTGACGGAAGCTTCTCAGTTATACCATCTTGGATCACCGCAGGGACATTGAAGTTGCAACATCAGTTATCTTTCTGCAAGAGAACAAACAGATTGCGTCATTGAGTTGTTTCACACAGTTCGGATTGAATTTCTAAATTCCAAATTTTGGCCGATGTCTAACAGGTTAATTAACTATAAAAATGTGAATATTTGATGTACGTTCAGTCTTGTGTTGTTCACACAAACGCCATCATTTCCAGCTCGCATGTTGTGAAATAAAAATGTTTATAAAGTCGGAAATGCGATGTCAGTTTGCAATATTGAAGCATATGAGTTCGGGGATAATATATTAGCGTGTATTGAGTGCTGATGAGAGATACAGGTCGGAAAGTAGGAAGAAATGGGGCTTTGCCCCCATGGCAGCTGATGATGAGCGGGATCCGCAGGAATCACATCTTAGGCACTGTCTATTCACAACATACTTCAGAAATTTGGATAAAGGAAACAATTGCAATATTTCCAAGTTTTCTGACGACAATAAACTTGGTGGGAATGGGACTGGTGAAGAGGATGTTGAGAGACTTCGGAGTGATATCGACAAGTTCAATGAATGGCCAAGATGAATGTGAAATTATCACCTGGGACAGAGGACAGAACGGAAGAGTAATATTTAAGTGGAGATACATTTGGGATATGTTGAGGTGGAAAGACAACTCGGTATACTAGTACACACATCACTGAAAGCATTCATGCAGGTACCGCTAATAGGTAAAGTGGCAAATGGTATGTTGGCCCTCATTTCTAGGCGTGACTACAGCAGTATGGATGTCTTATTGCAACTGTGCATAGTCTTGGTGAGGCCACACTTGGGATTTTTGGTACAGATTGCATCTGGTTATCTAACAAACGATTAGTTTCCATGCAGGAAGTGCATATAATGCTCGGTGTGCAGATTCATGGACGATTACAAAGGACAAAGAACAATCCATCACAGGCACAGGCATTCGGCCCTCCAAGCCTGTACCGGTCAATATACCAAACATTGCCAAAATACTCAGCACTTCCTTTTGCGGAATCCCTCTATTTCCATCATATCCATGTATTTGTCAAGATATCTTTTGAACGCCGTTAATGTAGCTGCTTCCACAACCTCCACTGGCAATGCGTTCCAGGCACTGACCACCCTCTGCGTACAAAACATCTGCCTCGCACATCTCCCCTATATATGCCCCAAGGGCCATAAACATAGGTCGTCTGGATACTGCACCTTCCACCATGGGAAGGAGGGCCTGCCCATCAACTCTATCCATGCACCGGATAATCATTTAGACGTCTATGAGGTCAGCCCTCATACTCCGCAGTTCTACTGAAAACAGTCCGAGTCTATTCCGCCTCACGGCATAGTTAACACCCTGCAGACCTTGCAACTTTAGGATAAACCTCCTCAGCATCCTCTGCAACTCCTCCACATCCTTCTGGTAGTGTCGCAACCAGCATTGTGCGCATATTCCAAGTGCGGCCTTAGAAAGGTTCTATACAACTGCAGCATGAGTAGCATGATTTATACGATACCCCTTTCAATGAAGGTAAGCATTCCGTATGCTTTCTTGACTGTGCTGTCCACTTGTGTTGCCACTTCCAAGTATCTGTGGACCTGCATAGCCAGATCGCACTGACTTTCTAAATTCCTAAGAGTTTTGCCATTTACGGTATAGTTCACCAATAGACTATGTTTACCTAACTTTATTACCTCACATTTTTCTGGATTAAACTTCATTTTTTATTTCTCTGCCCAAGTCTCCAACCTATCTCCTGTTGTACCCTCGAACAATCCCCAGCACTCTTTTCCAGTGCAGCTGATATTTGTACTGCTGTTTGTACTGTTTCAGTTCGGACTACTGCTGCGGGTACTGTTTCTGCTCGGGAATTTGCTGCTGGCTGTGTTCAGTTGGGTTTGCACCTGCTGATACTGTTTCTACTACGGTTGTTTCTGTTACTGTTTCTGCTGGGACTTCTGCTGTTGGTACTGTTTCTGCTGGGACTGCTGTCGTTGGTACTGTGTCTGCTGGGGCTGCCGCTGCTGGTACTGTGTCTGCTGGGACTGCCGCTGCTGGTACTGTTTCTGCTGGGGCTGCTGCTGCTGTTACTGTTTATGCTGAGATTTCTGCTGCTGGTAGTGTTTGAGCTGGTACTGTTTCTGCTGGGACTGCTGCTGCTGGTACCGTTTCGCTGGGCCTGCTGCTGCTGGTACTGTTTATGCTGGTGCTGCTGCTGGTGGTACTGTTTATGCTGGGCCTGCTGCTGGTGGTACTGTTTATGCTGGGGCTGCTGCTGCTGGTACTGTTTCTGCCGTGGCTGCTGCTGCTGGTACTGTTTCTGCTGGGCCTGCTGCTGCTGGTACTGTTTCTGCTGGGCCTGCTGCTGTTGGTACTGTTCCTGCTGGGGCTGCTGCTGCTGGTACTGTTTATGCTGCGATTGCTGTTGCTGGTACTGTTTCTGCTGGGACTGCTGCTGCTGGTACTGTTTCTGCTGGGACTGCTGCTGCTGGTACTGTTTCTGCTGTGGCTGCTGCTGCTGGTACTGTTCTTGCTGGGACTGCTGCTGCTGGTACTGTTTCTGCTGGGGCTGCTGCTGTTGGTACTGGTTCTGCTGGGGCTGCTGCTGCTGGTACTGTTTCTGCTGGGGCTGCTGCTGGTACTGTTTATTCTGGGACTGCTGCTGCTGGTACTGTTTCTGCTAGGGCTGCTGCTCCTGGTACTGTTTCTGCTGGGACTCCTGCTGCTGGTACTGTTTCTGCTGGGACTGCTGCTGCTGGTACTGTTTCCGCTGGGGCTGCTGCTGCTGGTTCTGTTTATGCTGGGACTGCTGCTGCTGGTTCTGTTTATGCTGGGACTGTTGCTGATGGTAGTGTTTATGCTGGGGCTGCTGCTGCTTGTACTGTTTCTGCTGGGCCTGCTGCTGCTGTTACTGTTTATGCTGGGACTGCTGCTGCTGGTCCTGTTTATGCTGGGACTGCTGCTGCTGGTGCTGTTTATGCTGGGACTGCTGCTGCTGGTACTGTTTCTGCTGGGGCTGCTGCTGGTACTGTTTCTGCTGGGGCTTCTGTGCTGGCACAATTTCTGCTGGGGCTGCCGCTGCTGGTACTGTTTCTGCTGGGACTGCTGCTGGTACTGTTTATGCTGGGACTGCTGTTATCGGTACTGTTTATGCTGGGAATGCTGCTGCTGGTACTGTTTATGCTGGGGCTGCTGCTGTTGGTACTGTTTCTGCTGGGACTGTTTCTGCTGGACTGCTGCTGCTGGTACTATTTATGCTGGGACTGCTGCTGTTGGTGCTGTTTCTGCTGGGGCTGTTGCTCCTGGTACTGTTTATGCTGGGGCTGCTGCTGTTGGTACTGTTTTCTGCTGGGGCTGCTGCTGCTGGTACTGTTTCTGCTGGGGCTTCTGTTGCTGGCACAATTTCTGCTGGGGCTGCCGCTGCTGGTACTGTTTCTGCTGGGACTGCTGCTGGTACTGTTTATGCTGGGACTGCTGTTATCGGTACTGTTTATGCTGGGGCTGCTGCTGTTGGTACTGTTTCTGCTGGGACTGTTTCTGCTGGGACTGCTGCTGTTGGTACTATTTATGCTGGGACTGCTGCTGTTGGTGCTGTTTCTGCTGGGGCTGTTGCTCCTGGTACTGTTTATGCTGGGGCTGCTGCTGTTGGTACTGTTTCTGCTGGGGCTGCTGCTGCTGGTACTGTTTCTGCTGGGGCTTCTGTTGCTGGCACAATTTCTGCTGGGGCTGCCGCTGCTGGTACTGTTTCTGCTGGGACTGCTGCTGGTACTGTTTATGCTGGGACTGCTGTTATCGGTACTGTTTATGCTGGGAATGCTGCTGCTGGTACTGTTTATGCTGGGGCTGCTGCTGTTGGTACTGTTTCTGCTGGGACTGTTTCTGCTGGGACTGCTGCTGTTGGTACTATTTATGCTGGGACTGCTGCTGTTGGTGCTGTTTCTGCTGGGGCTGTTGCTCCTGGTACTGTTTATGCTGGGGCTGCTGCTGTTGGTACTGTTTATGCTGGGACTGCTGCTGCTGGTACTGTTTCTGCTGGGACTGCTGCTGGTACTGTTTCTGCTGGGACTGCTGCTGTTGGTACTGTTTATGCTGGGACTGCTGCTGCTGGTACTGTTTATCCTGGGGATTCTGCTGCTGGTACTGTTTATGCTGGGGCTGCTGTTGGTACTGTGTATGCTGGGACTGCTGCTGCTGGTACTCTTTATGCTGGGACTGCTGCTGTTGGTACTGTTTCTGCTGGGACTGCTGCTGTGGGTCTGTTTATGCTGCGGCTGCTGTTGGTATTGTTTATGCTGGGACTGCTGCTGGTACTGTTTATCCTGGGACTGCTGCTGCTGGTACTGATTCTGCTGGGGCTGCTGCTGCTGGTACTGTTTCTGCTGGGACTGCTGCTGATGGTACTGTTTCTGCTGGGACTGCTGCTGGTACTGTTTCTGCTGGGACTGCTGCTGTTGGTACTGTTTATGCTGGGACTGCTGTTGGTACTGTTTCTGCTGGGGCTGCTGCTGCTGGTACTGTTTCTGCTGGGGTGCTGCTGCTGGTACTGTTTCTGCTGGGACTGCTGCTGTTGGTACTGTTTCTGCTGGGACTGCTGCTGCTGGTACTCTTGATGCTGGGGCTTTTGCTGCTGGTACTGTTTATGCTGGGGCTGCTGCTGCTGGTAATGTTTCTGCTGGGACTGCTGCTGCTGGTACTGTTTCTGCTGGGACTGCTACTGCGGGTACTCTTTATGCTGGGACTGCTGCTGCTGGTACTGTTTATCCTGTGGCTTCTGCTGCTGGTACTGTTTATGCTGGGGCTGCTGTTGGTACTGTGTATGCTGGGACTGCTGCTGCTGGTACTCTTTATGCTGGGACTGCTGCGGTTGGTACTGTTTCTGCTGGGACTGCTGCTGTGGGTCTGTTTATGCTGCGGCTGCTGTTGGTATTGTTTATCCTGGGACTGCTGCTGGTACTGTTTATCCTGGGACTGCTGCTGCTGGTACTGTTTCTGCTGGGGATGCTGCTGCTCGTACTGTTTCTGCTGGGGCTGCTGCTGTTGGTACTGTTTCTGCTGGGGCTGCTGCTGTTGGTATTGTTTATGCTGGGGCTGCTGCTGCTGGCACTATTTCTGCTGGGGCTGCTGCTGTGGTGCTGTTTCGGCTGTGACTGCTGCTGCTGGCACTATTTCTGCTGGGGCTGCTGCTGTGGTGCTGTTTCTGCTGTGACTGCTGCTGTGGTGCTGTTTCTGCTGGGGCTGCTGCTGTTGGTAGTGTTTCTGCTGGGTCTTCTGCTGGTACTGTTTCTGCTGGGTCTTCTGCTGGTACTGTTTCTGCTGGGGCTGCTGCTGTTGATACTGTTTCTGCTGGGGCTGCTGCTGTGGTACTGTCTGCTGGGTCTTCTCCTGCTGGTGCTTTTTCTTCTCGGCTGTTGCTGTTGGTATTGATTATGCTGGGACTGCTGCTGTGGTGCTATTCTGCTGGGGCTTCTCCTGCTGGTGCTGTTCCTGCTGGGGCTTCTCCTGCTGGTACTGTTTCTGCTGGGTCTGCTGCTGGTGCTGTTTCTGCTGGGGCTTCTGCTGGTACTGTTTCTGCTGGGTCTGCTGCTGGTGCTGTTTCTGCTGGGTCTGCTGCTGGTGCTGTTTCTGCTGGGGCTGCTGCTGTTGATACTGTTTCTGCTGGGGCTGCTGCTGTGGTACTGTCTGCTGGGTCTTCTCCTGCTGGTGCTTTTTCTTTTCGGCTGCTGCTGTTGGTATTGATTATGCTGGGACTGCTGCTGTGGTGCTGTTTCTGCTGGGGCTTCTCCTGCTGGTGCTGTTCCTGCTGGGGCTTCTCCTGCTGGGTCTGCTGCTGGTGCTGTTTCTGCTGGGGCTTCTGCTGGTACAGTTTCTGCTGGGTCTGCTGCTGGTGCTGTTTCTGCTGGGGCTTCTGCTGGTGCTGTTTCTGCTGGGCCTGCGGCTGGTGAAGTCTCAGCTAGAGTTGCTGCTGTTGCTGATAATCATTTATGCTGGGCGTGCTGCTGGTACTATTCCTGGTTGTACCGCTGTTCCTCGTCTTGTTGCTGCAAGTGCACCAGTGGGTCTACTGCAATACTCCGGGTATCTGGATATCTTGTCCTGTGATAGTGCCTCCCGCTCTCGTTCCAGTGGGAGCAGTGTGAATCTGGAAAATATAATTGCTCTGCTGCCAGTTCACTCCGGGTCAGTGTTTCCAGAGTCAGTGTAATAGGACCAGTGGAACAAGTGTCAGTGCGGTCAGTGTCCGTGATGATGGAGCCAGTGCAACAAGTGTCAGTGCAGCCAGTGTCAGTACTGATGGGGCCAGTGGAACAAGTGTCAGTGCAGCCAGTGTCAGTACTGATGGGGCCAGTGGAACAAGTGTCAGTGCAGCCAGTGTCAGTGCTGATGCCAGTGGAACAAGTGTCAGTGCGGCCAGTGTCAGTACTGATGGTGCCAGTGCAACAAGTGTCACTGCGGCTAATGTCAGTGCTGATGGTGCCAATGCAATAAGAGACAGTGCGGCCAGTGTCACTGCTGATGGGGCCAGTGCTTCCTGTGTCAGTGTGGCCAGTGTCAGTGGATAGGGCCAGTGGAACAAGTGTCAGTGCGGCCAGTGTCATTGCTGATAGGGCCAGTGCTTCCTGTGTCAGTGTGGCCAGTGTCAGTGCTGATAGGGCCAGTGCTTCCTGTGTCAGTGTGGCCAGTGTCAGTGCTGATGGAGCCAGTGCTTCCTGTGTCAGTGTGGCCAGTGTCAGTGCTGATGGAGCCAGTGCAATCTGTGACAGTGTGGACATTGTCATTGCTGATAGGGCCAGTGCAATCTGTGTCAGTGTGGCCAGTGGCAGTGCTGATGGGGCCAGTGCAACCTGTGTCAGTGTGGACATTGTCAGTGCTGATGGGGCCAGTGCAATCTGTGTCAGTGTGGCCAGTGGCAGTGCTGATGGGGCCAGTGCAACCTGTGTCAGTGTGGACATTGTCAGTGCTGATGGGGCCAGTGGAATACGTGTCATTAAAGCCACTGTTGGTGCTGATGGGGCAGTGGGTCTTGTGCTATTGTGGCTATAATTAGTCCAGTTGGCGTCAGTTCAGTTTATGCCAATGCACCAGTGGCAGTGGAACAGGCGCCATTGCGGCTTCGCTAAATGCTGATGGTGGCAGTGAAACTGGTGCCAGTGTGGCAAACATCAGTGTAGTTCGTGCCAGTGCAATTGGTGCCAATGCAACTGGAGTGAGTGCGGCTATTGTCAGTGCTTCTTTTGCCAGTATAAGTGGTGTCAATGCGGCTCGCGTCAGTGTAATTGGTGTCACAGTAACTGGTGCCTTAGTGTTATACACACCTCTGGACCGCCAGAGCTCAGTTCCTTGCGGGGCGTTTTGCTAATGCTGACTTTAAGGATTTGACCAGGCGTGGCAGCGACGTGGCAGCCAGGATACAGGCGGCAGTACAGTGGTTAGCACTACTGACTGAACGTTGCAGGGACCTGGTTCATTTCCGACCTTGGGAGACTGTATGGAGTTTACAAGTTCTCTTCAGTTTTCCTCCGTGTAGTCCTGTTACCTCCACGTCCAAAGCTATTGGAGTTAGATGGATTGGCCATGATACATTACCCCTCTGCATCTAAAAGTGAATTCGGTTTACACAGATAGGGTGTGGGAGTGGGCCTTGATGCTGGTGGTCTTTCGGAGGTTCAGTGACTCCAAGGGGACGAATGAACACGTTCTGCACAATGGAGATTCTATGACATAAACTGTATGTAATGTTGATTCAGTGCAGGAAAAGAAACAGTTTTGAAAAGCTGACACACAACAAATGGTGATAATTGTATAATGGGTATTGTTAAAGTTGCTTCTTTTTCATTCCCTCTTTATTCTGATATTTCTCCTTTCCTTTATTATTGCCGCTACATGTTTGATCCATGGATGATTCATGGACGTGGATATATAAGGCTGCCTGTATCCTAAATTAAAAAAGAAGCCTTTGATGATTTTGACGAGTGATTGCACACGGGCGGGTATCCGGGATTACTCGGTCTGATTGAATTATCTGATGGCAAACAATCTGCCCGAAGACACTGTTCTCTGCCGGTATACGGTGGTGATATTACCTGACCTCATTGGAATAGTTTACGTGATACGAGATTCCACTTTTGATTCTGGCTGTCAGAATGCCGTGACCGAACTAACTCTCTCCAATAAGGAACTAACTAAACCTCTTCAGAAGGCCACTGTACTGGCGGTCTCTCTGTCCAGGAAGACTGTGTGGAGTTCTCTTTACGTTGCCGAAGCTTAGAGTAAACAATGTAATTATTGCAACGTGCGATGTGTAATAAAGTAGCTCTCCAGAAAGATTCAGGCTTAATGTGAACCTGAAGCAGAAGGGCCTTCTTCGATACGAATTTCTAGAAAGCCGGCTATCTGCGATTATTGCATTTTCCTAACCTATTGCGATTCTGAATGATTCACTCTGTCACGAAGATCAATGCCGGCTAAAACCAGAATCTTTAATCAGCAACCATGCGTAAGAACTACAATTTGATGTAAAGACTCTTATCTTTTGAACTTCGTGCTTGTTATTTTACCCCTTTACAGCCCTCTGTGTTTCTTTATCATATGTGTGGGGAGTCGGTGGGACAGTTGAAGGGAGTAATCGTTATTAGCTGGATGTTATCCAGTTGTATTAATTGCATACTTCATGATAAATATTAATAATAACAGTAGTTGTGTTTACACTTGCAAACGTGGTGACTCAAGTTATTGGGCTGTTAAGTTCCAAGGACCGTAGAAATGTTTGCAAATATTATAGTTTAACAGAACTGTGTTGTGACTCCGGGTCACGTGGGGCTGGAATTGACCGCGAATCTGCCCTGGGTGTCGCGACAACAAAAGATGTGGCTCTCCGTAAGTTTTCGTTTCTTCCTTCCGCTATAGAACATAGAACATAGAACGATACAGCGCAGTACAGGCCCTTCGGCCCTCGATGTTGCACCGACATGGAGAAAAAAAAAACTAAAGGCCATCTAACCTACACTATGCCCTTATCATCCATATGCTTATCCAATAAATTTTTAAATGCCCTCAATGTTGGCGAGTTCACTACTGTTGCAGGTAGGGCATTCCACGGCCTCACCACTCTTTGCGTAAAAAACCCACCTCTGACCTCTGTCCTATATCTATTACCCCTCAATTTAAGGCTATGTCCCCTCGTGCTAGCCACCTCCATCCGCGGGAGAAGGCTCTCGCTGTCCACCCTATCTAACCCTCTGATCATTTTGTATGCCTCTATTAAGTCACCTCTTAACCTTCTTCTCTCTAACGAAAACAACCTCAAGTCCATCAGCCTTTCCTCATAAGATTTTCCCTCCATACCAGGCAACATCCTGGTAAATCTCCTCTGCACCCGTTCCAAAGCTTCCACGTCCTTCCTATAATGAGGCGACCAGAACTGTACGCAATACTCCAAATGCGGCCGTACCAGAGTTTGGTACAGCTGCATCATGACCTCATGGCTCCGGAACTCAATCCCTCTACCAATAAAGGCCAACACACCATAGGCCTTCTTCACAACCCTATCAACCTGGGTGGCAACTTTCAGGGATCTATGTACATGGACACCGAGATCCCTCTGCTCATCCACACTACCAAGAATTTTACCATTAGCCAAATATTCCGCATTCCTGTTATTCTTTCCAAAGTGAATCACCTCACACTTCTCCACATTAAACTCCATTTGCCACCTCTCAGCCCAGCTCTGCAGCTTATCTATGTCCCTCTGTAACCTGCAACATCCTTCCGCACTGTCTACAACTCCACCGACTTTAGTGTCGTCTGCAAATTTACTCACCCATCCTTCTGCGCCCTCCTCTAGGTCATTTATAAAAATGACAAACAGCAACGGCCCCAGAACAGATCCTTGTGGTACACCACTCGTAACTGAACTCCATTCTGAACATTTCCCATCAACTACCACTCTCTGTCTTCTTTCAACTAGCCAATTTCTGATCCACATCTCTAAATCACCCTCAATCCCCAGCCTCCGTATTTTCTGCAATAGCCGACCGTGGGGAACCTTATCAAACGCTTTACTGAAATCCATATACACCACATCAACTGCTCTACCCTCGTCTACCTGTTCAGTCACCTTCTCAAAGAACTCGATAAGGTTTGTGAGGCATGACCTACCCTTCACAAAACCATGCTGACTATCCCTAATCATATTATTCCTATCTAGATGATTATAAATCGTATCTTTTATAATCCTCTCCAAGACTTTACCCACCACAGACGTGAGGCTCACCGGCCTATAGTTACCGGGGTTATCTCTACTCCCCTTCTTGAACAAAGGGACCACATTTGCTATCCTCCAGTCCTCTGGCACTATTCCTGTAGCCAATGATGACCTAAAAATCAAAGCCAAAGGCTCAGCAATCTCTTCCCTGGCTTCCCAGAGAATCCTAGGATAAATCCCATCAGGCCCCGGGGACTTATCTATTTTCACCTTGTCCAGAATTGCCAACACTTCTTCCCTACGCACCTCAATGCCATCTATTCTAATAGCCTGGGTCTCAGCATTCTCCTCCTCAATATTATCTTTTTCTTGAGTGAATACTGACGAAAAGTATTCATTTAGTATCTCGCTTATCTCCTCAGCCTCCACACACAACTTCCCACCACTGTCCTTGACTGGCCCTACTCTTACCCTAGTCATTCTTTTATTCCTGACATACCTATAGAAAGCTTTTGGGTTTTCCTTGATCCTACCTGCCAAAGACTTCTCATGTCCCCTCCTTGCTCGTCTCAGCTCTCTCTTTAGATCCTTCCTCGCTTCCTTGTAACTATCAAGCGCCCCAACTGAAACTTCACGCCTCATCTTCACATAGGCCTCCTTCTTCCTCTTAACAAGAGATTCCACTTCTTTGGTAAACCACGGTTCCCTCGCTCGACCCCTTCCTCCCTGCCTGACTGGTATCTTCTCCTCTCTGTTCTGATGTGTTTGTCTCAGTAAACATGGCGATACTTTTTCGTTACCTGCATTACATGTTGCGAGAGTTGAACAATATCATTACCAAAGGTTGACATATAGGAACGTAAACCTCCTTCCGAACCGTGGATTGTACATGTTTCTGTTGCGTAAACATCGGTGTTCACATATGGAGTGTGTTTCAAATCTGTATTTCCCACCCTTCATTGTATGGATATCCACAGAATCCCGACAGTGCCAATGGAAGCCAATTGAGTCCGCCCCGATCCATTGAAAGATAAGACTACCTAGGCCCACTCCACTGCACCATTCCCGTAACCCCACCGAACCTGCATATCTTTGGACACAAAGGGGAAATGTCTTAGCATGGCCAAACCACATAACCTCTATCTCTTTGGACGGTAGAAGGAATATAAAGCATCCGGAGGAAACCTACGCAGACATGGAGAGAACGTGTAAACGACACACAGTCACTGAAATCCTAGATTTAACCCGGGCCCCAGGATCTGTGAGGCAGATGTGCTAACCACTGTGGCACCGGATTGGTTAGTTACATTTTATCTTCCTCTACATTTTATTCTGTAATGCCAACTGGTTTTATTTTGTTCCATCTCTTTCATCTAATAATTATTGCGTTAAATGACATCACAATTACTGCGTATTTAATTGTACTTTGTTATTGAATGGGCACTCACAGCCCTATCAATCTTTTATCTCGGAACTGAATATATATTTGACCCAACGTTCAATGGATTTTAACATTCATTTTGCATGATTGTCGCATTCTGCACTTGACAGAAGGACACTAGGCTGACGACAGGAGCGCACTCACATTGAAATTTCAATATTATGTTGTATTTATTTTCGCGACTTCAGATAACAGTATCTAAACATCAAAGTGTTCGCAGGGGGTTAGTGGTTTCGGTACCTCAGTCAATGCTTATCTCTCCACTCATATTCCCAACGTCCTGACTGATGTCCAGATAATCTGTTACAGTTTATTCAAACAAGGACAATATCACAACCGGGAGAAAGTTGTCAAATTGTTGTGCCAATCGGCACGTTACTGCAGTAACAGGAAGAATATACTTATCACAATATAAGTAACATTTTTCTTCCCAATTTATCAGGTGTGTTTTACTTTGACTTAATCTCATACACTTCATCGCGCCTTTGATAAATTTTAATCCGCATTTTGGTTCCTGCCTCGATATTTGCAACTCATCTTTACCCTTGCATGTATATTCATATTGTACTTGATCTGATTTTCTGTTGCATAGCTCCAGGAGGCAACCGACCTTTTCTATTGTCCAAAATGTCATTAGGTCATAACGTTTTGGAGCAGAATTAGGCCATTTAGCCCATTAAGTCTGCTCCAATATTTCATCGTGGGGATATGTTCCGCATGCAAATTATCCTGCCTTTTCTCCATAACCTCTGATCATCATATCAATAAATACATTTCCTTATTAATCCAGAACACCAGATTTATACTGGAGGACTGTTACCTGCAGGTCTCCAGATCAAGTGATCGATGATGAAATCAGATAGAATAGTTATTTCTTAGAACATGGGAACGAGGAGTTGGAGGAGGAAATTTAGCCTCTCGTGCCTTAAACACCGTTCATGGCCTGGTCTCCACCGCCCTGCCCATTCTCCACATCGCTTCAACCATTACCAGTTAAAACATTGTCCAACCACTCCCTGATACACACTTTACCAGTACCAACCAGACTCTGGTGGAGCGAATTCCATTCATTCAAAACACTTTGGCAGAAGTGGTTTCTCATCATCATGGACATATCCTGAGTCTATGACCTTTCATCCCGGAATACCCCAAATAGAAATCATCCGCAACACGACTTATCCATTGCTTTTATTACCTAATGTACCTCAATTTTGTCTCCGCTCTTTCTTCTAACCTCTGGGGGATATGTTATCTACTTTAACTTGCTTCACACATGTCACCTTTAACAGTATGTACCAGCAGATCAGCTCATGTGAAAACATGATTTATTATTTTGCTCGCATGCTGTTTATCGCTATGTTACTAACATGTGATGACATAAATTTAATGCAGCTGATTATTTGTGCTTTCATTTCAGATAATGCTGTTTATCTGTAATTATTGCTCACGGAATGACCAAATTACACTGATGTTAGTTATTTGATTTAAAGTATTCCAAATTATAGTGACCTGTTATTGGCTGAATACATGATTAACTGTTCCCATTCAACATAAAGATTCTTCCTTTGTATTCAGGAAAGAAATGGACTGTCATTCCAATCACTTTATTCGAATATTAAAACTTGCTTCTCACATTATCTTCATGTAAGTATCCTTGGAGAGACAATATAATTTCGTATCAATTGAATTTCTTAATTTCAGTATCTGGAATAAACAAGTCAGGAATTCTTGTTCTTCAAGTAGATTATTTATCACAGACAACAGTGCCAAGTATGCAAGTTGACGGCAAATAATTGCAGTTGCATCGTCAAGTGTGGACTGACCAGTGCCTTATACAGCTTGAGAAGTGCATCCCTGATCTTGTATTCTCGCCCTCTCGAAATGAATGAGAACATTGTATTGGCCTTCCGAACAGTGACTCAACTACGCGTTAATCTTCAGAGAGTCTTGAACAAAGACTGCTAACTCCCCTTGTGAAGGTGGAGCGTTGAACGTCAGAAGGCCAGTCGTGTCTAGAAGTCGGGGAGACAGTGATTGTGTGGACTTAGAATCATTTGGGAAGCGGGGAAGAATGGACCGTGCATCTGCAGAAATCGGGATTGTCCCAGGGGCAATCTCAGAGGTCGGCCTGTTGTGTGGGCTGTTGGAGCTCGCGGAGGGCGGGGATAGGGTTTGACGTGGAGGCTGCAGAACATCACTATTTTTGGATAGGATATTTAGTGTGTGGGCGGAGTGACGATCTTTTTGGGGCCGTAGCGGGGTTCCGGCTTGTTCAGCGGTTAGGTTAGTCATGGAATAAATCCCGGGCCAATGGACGGTAGCGGAGTGTCCCGTGCGGCTAGTGGGTTGAATGTGGCGGAAATCCCGTTGGGAAGTGGTACTGATCATACAGTGGTCAGTCGGGCAAGAGCGGCGTTTAGTAGATGGTCGGGGTTTGAGCGGAGACAGTGCAGGGGTCGTTCTGAGCGGTTGGAAAATTACAATAATTTGAGAAGAGTTTTCGGAGAATTATCGAATTTATAGTGCATAATGAGGCCATTCGGCCCATCGAGTCTACACCGGCCCTTGAAAAGAGCCCCACACCCTATCATCTTAACCCAACCTAACCTTATTTTGGAACACGAAGTGAAATTTTAGAATGGCCAAACCTGCACATCTTTGGACTGTGGGAGGAAATCGGAGCAGCCGAAGGAAACCCAGACACGGAGAGAACGTGCCGACTGTGCAAAGACAGTGAACCAAGATGGGAATCAAACCTTCGACCCTGGAACTGTGAAGCAACTGTGGTAACCACTGTGTTCCCGCGCCGCCCCACTATGTTACAGTGTTCGTCTGTTTACTCCTTTTTTCTGATCATCTATTGCTTTAGCCATGTGGAGCAATTAGCGAATTAAATCACTTTGTCACATGGTGCTTGTGCTTCTGTCGAATTGCTACGAGGATCGTCAGATGAGGAAACTGATTTGCCGGAATTCAGATCACCAGTGACTTTTGGAATAACTGCGTGGCATCGATCAATTTGGGAGCTTTGTGGGGGACGCGATTCCAAGGTGGTCGCCCGCGGAATAAACAGGGAGACAGGGAATGTGGAGCCAACCAATAAAATAGAAAGAGGGCAGGGCGTGCAGGAGACCTTGAACGAAACCTGTCCAAACTTTACTGCCTTGTGAATCGTAAACCTTGTGGTTATTCCGGGAGGGTGCGCAGCAGCGTTAGGAAAGGCAGATGTGAGTCTCTCCCGTCGGGTCAGTCGTTGCCACCGTGAATGGCTCCGCTCCTCAAGAGCCTGCAAGAAAGAATATTGAACAAGTATTGAGATAGATGATTGGATAGGTAGGATTAGGGAAAAATACTAACAATATATTGTAGCTTGAGGCTTCCGCAGCGCCAGGATTAGGGGATAGGAGATTAGGTTACACAGAAAATATGCTTGATATTCCCTCTACCTACAGAAATGGGTATCTCGGTCATGTAAAGCATTCTCGAGGTTTGTGCAACATTATTCCGGCTGTGGCTGTCCTGTTGTCGATCTCTGAATACCGAATTACTTTGTTACAGCTAATATATTATTACGGATACTAATCTGACACAATGCAATTTGTACACCGCAGCAATGTCAATAAATCTTCCCAATCAAGAAAAACCGAATAATGGCTACAAATACTCCACTCAGCAGTTTGTTTCCTCGCCCAGGTAGGTTAATATGAGATGGTTCCCAGCCAATTGGCCAGTTGCTTTCCTGCGATGTCTGAACACAGCCCCTGCGAAAACAGGCTGGTCCTTGGAGCGGCAGAGTGACTTATTCTGCGCATGCTTGTTCCCATCACTGATGCAGTGGAATATGGTTATATCCTCGTTGGAACGCAACAAATATAATGGATGAGAAGTGGGAAGTGCAGGCAGTCATGTGTGAATAGAGGTCCCGAGCGATAAGAGAGCCGGAGCCACAGGAAAGGGACAGGGCTAGATATTGTATGTTATGGGATAAACATTGTGTTGTTACAAGAAGTAAGGGGAGATAGGGGATGGTTCAGTATGCAGCGTGGTCATGGAGAAGGGCTGTTTTCAAAATGGAGTTAATTAATGTTCGATGGAACGAAATTCAAAAGAGTCCAATTAAATTGCTCGGTCTTCCATCTACCACTTACCAGTGAGAAAATGTAGAGGAACATATTTACAAAGCATCACAGAGCGGCAGAATCAGCTATCAGTGACAAAAAAAAACGGTGTCATCATTTGAATCCAGAGTTAGTAACAGCAGTTTAAAATGCTGAATGAAGCAAGAGATGCTCAAGTGTAATAAAAACATTTTCTGAATCTGCACCTTCCCAGACTTACAGGAAATTACTGGATGTGGTTCTTCAGAGTGATGTTGTTTAGTTAGATTTATTGTCAGAAGGGACTCATTTGGTGAACAAAAATCTTTTTATATCAAAGATTAAGTTGACGTAATCAAATGACCTGATCCAGAGTTAGATCGATTACTTGTCTAATACTCAAAGTCAATGGAGTAAGACGTGATGTGACCCAGAAAGGAAGCTGTCAAAAATTCACAACCAACAGGCGTCCATTAAATGATGCAAAGTTCGAGAATAGTTCAGTTATATCCCTGTGAAAATAACGTGGAATAACCAAACTGGTGTTGGATAGCTGAGGAAGGAGATGTAGGCTCTGCGAAATGAGAGAATAATAAAGCAAAGCATTATTGAGAAGAGGAAAATGGCTCTATGAGTATAGAAGATGTAAAGCAGGAAGAGAGTATAAAACGCGCGGACATTTGTTCCTCACATGTTTCGCGATCAATAAGCTGTTTGTTGACATAGAATCAGGGATATGGATGGTGGACTAAGGAATAGATTGAGTTATAGGACAAGAACGGTATTTACCCATAGAGACACCGGAATGCCAGATGTAAACGATTAATTCTTGACATTTGACTTGAAGACCTGAGGATGTGCTGCCCAGTTCCGAGTGAAAGATCCAGTTTTCAGTGATTACTTTCTTTGAAATCTGATAGGAAGGGTCCATTTATGGGATTACTGCCCGGAAATGTGAACGCAGACTTGAACCTTTCCTCTTGGTGGAGTTTACAATAACCAGGGGACGGAAGTGTGTGTGTGTGTGTGGGGGGGGGGGGGGGGGGGGGGGGGAGGGAGAGTGGGGGGGGGGGGGGGGCAGAGATTAAAGTAAGGGTATGTGAGGAGATATTTTGCCACCCTGATGGTCATGGCAGTTTGCCACTTACTGTCTGAACGATTATGGAAGCCGAAACACTCGTAACATTCAATACGTATTTAGATAAGCACGTGCAGGGAACGCAAACCAGGCTATTCGCCAAATACTTGACCGGCACAGACGACATGGGCCAAAGGGAATTTTCAATGCTTTGCTGTAGACCTCTATTACTCTATGACTGAGACACACACATCAGAGGTGGAATTTGCTGAAGGACTGAACGCAATTTTCCAACTCTCTGTAGTCTGAATGTGGCGCATAAAGGATTGTAGAATTGCGAATACAACAAATTTATTTTTCAAAGCAGAGGGAAAAGAAGATTCCAAGTCGAAAATGCAACTAGTGACAGTTCGTTGATGGTTAATAAAAATCAAATACTTAAGAAGTGTGGGTTAATGAAGGCAAAGAAACATGACTTCGCTGCTGGAAATCTTTGTTTGACATACGTCTTCAGTGTTTCCTAAGATAGCAGAGAGGGTTGATTATTATAAAATTGTTGTTCTGTCGTACATGGGCGTCCAATGGCCGTTTAATAACTGCTACCCAACATATATGAGTTAAACCTAGAGCTCATGGGCAGCACGGTGGCCTAGTGGTTAGCACAACCGCCTCACGGCGCTGAGGTCCCAGGTTCAATCCCGGCTCTGGGTCACTGTCCGTGTGGAGTTTGCACAGTCTCCCCGTGTCTGCGTGGGTTTCGCCCCCACAATCCAAAAATGTGCAGAGCAGGTGTATTGGCCACGCTAAATTGCCCCTTAATTGGAAAAAATAATTGGGTAATCTAAATTTTAAAAAAACCCAAAAAAAGAGAACGAGCTCATATATTAAATGTGTCAGGGGAAACATGGACAGAAGATTGATTGATCAGAAAGTGCCAATTGTGGTGAACCGAAATATTCAGAGTGGAACGTGTATTGTAATGCAACATTGCATGGAGTGTTGATAGTTAAATTCTTCACTCGGTAGTCAATAAAATGAGAAATGGGTTTGTAGGTATAGTATCATTTAATAATAAGCAACTTGCATAGAACATAGAACGATACAGCGCAGTACAGGCCCTTCGGCCCTCGATGTTGCACCGACATGGAAAAAACTAAAGGCCATCTAACCTACACTATGCCCTTATCATCCATATGCTTATCCAATAAATTTTTAAATGCCCTCAATGTTGACGAGTTCACTACTGTTGCAGGTAGGGCATTCCACGGCCTCACCACTCTTTGCGTAAAAAAACCACCTCTGACCTCTGTCCTATATCTATTACCCCTCAATTTAAGGCTATGTCCCCTCGTGCTAGCCACCTCCATCCGCGGGAGAAGGCTCTCGCTGTCCACCCTATCTAACCCTCTGATCATTTTGTATGCTTCTATTAAGTCACCTCTTAACCTTCTTCTCTCTAACGAAAACAACCTCAAGTCCATCAGCCTTTCCTCATAAGATTTTCCCTCCATACCAGGCAACATCCTGGTAAATCTCCTCTGCACCCGTTCCAAGGCTTCCACGTCCTTCCTATAATGAGGCGACCAGAACTGTACGCAATACTCCAAATGCGGCCGTACTAGAGTTTAGTACAACTGCAACACGACCTCATGGCTCCGGAACTCAATCCCTCTACCAATAAAGGCCAACACACCATAGGCCTTCTTCACAACCCTATCAATCTGGGTGGCAACTTTCAGGGATCTATGTACATGGACACCGAGATCCCTCTGCTCATCCACACTACCAAGAATTTTACCATTAGCCAAATATTCCGCATTCCTGTTATTCTTTCCAAAGTGAATCACCTCACACTTCTCCACATTAAACTCCATTTGACACCTCTCAGCCCAGCTCTGCAGCTTATCTATGTCCCTCTGTAACCTGCAACATCCTTCCGCACTGTCTACAACTCCACCGACTTTATTGTCGTCTGCAAATTTACTCACCCATCCTTCTGCGCCCTCCTCTAGGTCATTTATAAAAATGACAAACAGCAACGGCCCCAGAACAGATCCTTGTGGTACGCCACTCGTAACTGAACTCCATTCTGAACATTTCCCATCAACTACCACTCTCTGTCTTCTTTCAACTAGCCAATTTCTGATCCACATCTCTAAATCACCCTCAATCCCCAGCCTCCGTATTTTCTGCAATAGCCGACCGTGGGGAACCTTATCAAACGCTTTACTGAAATCCATATACACCACATCAACTGCTCTACCCTCGTCTACCTGTTCAGTCACCTTCTCAAAGAACTCGATAAGGTTTGTGAGGCATGACCTACCCTTCACAAAACCATGCTGACTATCCCTAATCATATTATTCCTATCTAGATGATTATAAATCGTATCTTTTATAATCCTCTCCAAGACCTTACCCACCACAGGCGTTAGGCTCACCGGCCTATAGTTACCGGGGTTATCTCTACTCCCCTTCTTGAACAAAGGGACCACATTTGCTATCCTCCAGTCCTCTGGCACTATTCCTGTAGCCAATGATGACATAAAAATCAAAGCCAAAGGCTCAGCAATCTCTTCCCTGGCTTCCCAGAGAATCCTAGGATAAATCCCATCCGGCCCCGGGGACTTATCTATTTTCACCTTACTCGTAGTACCTGAGAACACACACACAGCCGTCTTCTGGGAGCGCAGAGCAAGAAGACCGAGGACAAAGGGTCTCAACAAATATATTCAAAATCACAGTAAGATTCACATATAAGCTTCCCATTGGTCATTCTATACACCTCCTGACCTGGCCATATATCCTGATTGGTCACTTTGCATTTCTCAATACTGGGCCCCCTGGTTACCCAGCATCCTTTTCACCATTCTCTCCATGTGGCTACCCTCCCCCTTTCTAGCCAGGCTTTGCTAAATTCCTTTGTTCTTTGTCTGTGAGCTCACTGCCATCGGACCCGCCCTATTATCTATACTATTTTAACTGATAATCCTATTTTTTTTTATCACATTCATTTGTTCAATTCCTCATTCCCTCCTTTTATCATTTTATGTTAACCTATAGGTTCAAGCCGCAGTCACTGCCCCTCATCTAGGAACATTCGTTGCTGTATTTATAATTCCTGTTGCAGCACACCATCATCCGCTGCATCCTCGTGGATCAGAGCAGCGAAGAGTCTAGGGGCAGCTATCTGTTCCACCGCATCCTGCATTTTACCTATCACGCATTTAAGGATGGCCAGGCCCACAAAGATGCAGCTGAGTGCCACTGCTAGATACATGGACATATTTATCAACCAATCCTTCCAAACTCCGAATCCCCAGCTACCCCAAGAGCCAGGGTCCTGCATACCGTCCAGGTGGTCCCTTATGCGATCCATAAATGTAGTGATGTTAGCGGTTAAATCTTGAACTCCCATGATACACTTACCCTGCACTATAGCGCATACCCCACCTTCACGGGCCAGAAGATAGTCAAGAGCATACCGATTCTGCATGGCAAACAGCCGCAGTTGAGATAGTTCCTTTGTTATTGCCCCGAGGGTCCCCAAGGTCTCGTTTCCCAGGATGGTAGGGCCGCAAATAAAATAACTCCTATCGTTGACCGCCAAGGAACCCCCCACACCCCCAGTGTCAAGGCGCTCAGAATTCCCCATCCGGCTGAGTGGCCTCGGTTGGGTGCTGGGACCTGAGGTTTCTTCCAGCCATCGCAGAATTCGGCTGAGACTGACCGGCGCGCCAATTTATGGTGCAGTATCCACTCAGTGGGGCAGGGGGCCGCAGTATCCACTCAGTGGGGAAGGGGGCCGCAGTATCCACTCAGTGGGGCAGGGGGCCGCAGTATCCACTCAGTGGGGAAGGGGGCCGCAGTATCCACTCAGTGGGGTATGGGGCCGCAGTATCCACTCAGTGGGGCAGGGGGCCGCAGTATCCACTCAGTGGGGCAGGGGGCCGCAGTATCCACTCAGTGGGGCAGGGGGGCCGCAGTATCCACTCAGTGGGGCAGGGGGGCCGCAGTATCCACTCAGTGGGGCAGGGGGCCGCAGTATCCACTCAGTGGGGCAGGGGGGCCGCAGTATCCACTCAGTGGGGCAGGGGGCCGCAGTATCCACTCAGTGGGGGGCCGCAGTATCCACTCAGTTGGGCAGGGGGCCGCAGTATCCACTCAGTGGGGCAGGGGGCCGCAGTATCCACTTAGTGGGGCAGGGGGCCGCAGTATCCACTCAGTGGGGCAGGGGGCCGCAGTATCCACTCAGTGGGGCAGGGGGCCGCAATATCCACTCAGTGGGGCAGTGGGCCGCAGTATCCACTCAGTGGGGCTGGGGACTGTGGTGGGGACTAGAGTCCCGATAGCAATTTGGCGGGGAAATGGGGTGACAAAACATTGGTCGCTGTACATTAAAGAAAAAGTAGTATCCTTGCTCCGCGTACAGGCTAGCATCGCACTCAGTATATTGGTTGAGCAGGGAACCCCCAGTAGCCCATTTCATCCAGCTTTGGAAAGCCCATTCGGGCCTCATAGCAATGCGGAATGCCCTAGACCCAACAGTGATATGAGAGACATTCGGCCAGCCACAAAGGAGCTGGAGGCCGGCGTTCAATGGAACGCAGGTGGTGTTATGACAGATGCATTGGCCAGACGCCTGAGTGAGGTGACACCTCCTATCCTTACAGGTGGGGAACAGACATTTTATATTCGTTTCCACATCCACTAGCAAACACCCGTACCCCGGACTGCTGAAACAATTCTCGTACGACCGGGAGTCTCTATTGGGAGTGAAGGGGCTAGGTATATACGCTCTCCACCGTCGAAGCTTATCATACTGAGAGTGGGAATTATCCCGAGGAAGGGGAAGGCGAATAGCCGGTGGGGCCGAACCCGGATCGTAAGGAAGAGTGACTTGCTCGGGCGGTGGCTCGGAACGCTGACAATGAACCACAGTTTGGGGAGTGCCCCAAAGCGGTGAAACAGAAAATAACCTAGACACCGATGCGGGGTTCGGGTAACAGACAACCCGTCCCTGGCCATACAAGCGGTGGTAAATCTGGTAGAAGAGATTCATACTGCCCCAGTTACCCCCCTCCCGGGTCCTATATGAATCAAGTACATCCTCCGAGAACCTACATTCTAGTTGTACCTCCCTCCTCACAGGACCCTTCCTTTGTCTATTCCCTGTCTTTCTCTCACAACCTCTTCCTACCCCCTCCTCACAGTCTGATTTTACCTGTAAGGCACCAAGGTGAACACATCCAAAATCAAATTTACATGTACTCCAAAACAAAGGCAATGTCCATGTAATAGACCCTTCCCATCGTTGGGACCGGTGCAATTGCTTCATGAGACCTGCTTGTCCGTCAGCCGGATGACCTTCCATGAGTCGATACCCCGTCCTCGTATATGGGGGCAGCGAAGAACGTCACCTTTGCAGAGATGAAATGTCCGGGCACTTCGGTTGGGGTTACAGATGTAAATGATATTCCCCTGTTCCATTTCCGCCGCCGATGTCAGTCTAAGCGAGGCGATGCCGAAGATCACACAGGTGGTGTGTAGCCACCCCATCATGCTTCACACCTGTAAAATAGCGCTGGGGAAGGGAGGCAGGTTAGCAACCGACCTTTTACAGTGGTGGAGGTGGACCCAAACACTCCGCCCCTCCACTTTAACTGCAGTGGGGGTGGTAAGGAGAACTTGGAAAGGCCCCTCCCATCGTGGCTCTGACCCTTTCCGAGTCCAATTTTTGACCATGACATAACTACCAGGCTGCACTGAGAGCGAGCTATGTGATAGGGACGGTGACGAGTGAGCTGCGCGGACCTGGCCATGGAGTTCCTTGAGTTAGTGAAGGCTAGAACATAGTTAGTCCTTTCTTTAGTCAGATGGTGAAACTGGACCAATCTGGGAACAGGCAGGTTCCCGGGAGTTCTAATGGGCCTGCCGTAAAAGACTCGGCAGGAGAGAGCCAGGCCAATCCTGCAGGTGTGACCTACAGCTGAATGGGGACACCTGAGAGCAACTTAAGCCATGTCGGCCCCGTGTCCGCTCTTAATTTAGCCAATTTAGTTTTGAGGGTCTGATCATGTCTCTCAACCAACCCGGCTGACTGCGGTCTGTCCACACAGTCTAACTGCTGGCATATCCCCAACTGAGAGCAGAACTCCTTGTTAACCTATCCAATAAAATGAGGCCCGTTAACAGAACTTAACTGAGCCGGTATTCCGTACATAAACATCTCATCACATTTTTACAGCCTTTGGCTCTCCGTCCTCTTCCGTCTGGTGTCATGGTCACCAGTGACGAGATGTCATCTTTGGTGAATAATGATGGGCCAAGCCTATCGGCATCATCCGAGCCATAGCCAGCGTACAACACATATTAAAGCATCCAATGATTATGCAGTATACAATTATAATAACAAGTATTAGCAATCCATGCATCAGGTAAAACCCCATGGCCAAGCTATGAGAGATAACCCCGAGCTGAATCCGACTAGATAGATAGACATCCTCAATGCTGCCGTGTTGCCCTTAGGATTTATATCCTTCTTATAGTTATACTGAATAGCAACTATCCCTCAGCCTTGTCATTTGTATTTACATGTCATGATTTGAAAACTGTGCAGGAAAATCAATGGTAAATGCATCTATCTCGCAGACCAGTGTCGATAGACCCTTTGTGATGTGCTTTCCTCAAGTCCAATCACCGTGAACCATAGCTGGAGCCGCTCAGGAAGGTAACACAATAGCCATTCCGGTTGTTCCACTACCTCCAAGGCATCTGACTACCTCGGGGCAGTAGCACCATAAAAGCGTCCTCATGTCCCTTAGAAGCAGCCCACAACTCAGTCCATCAGCGACCAAAAGGTCCTTATCCCTCACTGGGATTTTTTTTGTAGGAAGTGCTTTCCGTTTCCCATAGGAATGGTAATTGATGATATTTTGTATCATGCACTGATTATCTTGCTTTATTAATTGCAGGAGCGTCAACCAATCCTGTTTCTATTTCTGACTTCCTCACTCTGACGTCGAACATTGCCGCAGGGATCAGTTCTGGGTCCTCTGCTGTTTGTGATTTTCATTAACGACTTGGATGAGGGAGTTGAAGGGTGGGTCAGTAAATTTACAGATGATACGAAGATTGGTGGAGTTGTGGATAGTGAGGAGGGCTGTTGTCGGCTTCAAAGAGACATAGATAGAATGCAGAGCTGGGCTGAGAAGTGGCAGATGGAATTTAACCCTGACAAGTGTGAGGTTGTCCATTTTGGAAGGACAAATCTGAATGCGGAATACAGGGTTAATGGTAGGGTTCTTGGCAATGTGGAGGAGCAGAGAGATCTTGGGGTCTATGTTCATTGTTCTTTGAAAGTTGCCACTCAAGTGGATAGAGCTGTGAAGAAGGCCTATGGTGTGCTAGCGTTCATTAGCAGAGGGATTGAATTTAAGAGCCGTGAGGTGATGATGCAGCTGTACAAAACCTTGGTCAGGCCACATTTGGAGTACTGTGTGCAGTTCTGGTCACCTCATTTTAGGAAGGATGTGGAAGCTTTGGAAAAGGTGCAGAGGAGATTTACCAGGATATTGCCTGGAATGGAGAGTAGGTCATACGAGGAAAGATTGAGGGTGCTGGGCCTTTTCTCATTGGAACGGAGAAGGATGAGGGGCGACTTGATAGAGGTTTATAAGATGATCAGGGGAATAGATAGAGTAGATAGTCAGAGACTTTTTCCCCGGGTGGAACACACCATTACAAGGGACATAAATTTAAGATAAATGGTGGAAGGTATAGAGGGGATGTCAGAGGTAGGTTCTTTACCCAGAGAGTAGTGGGGGCATGGAATGCACTGCCTGTGGTAGTAGTTGAGTCGGAAAATTTATGGACCTTCAAACGGCTATTGGATAGGTACTTGGATTAGGGTAGAATAAGGGAGTGTAGGTTAACTTCTTAAGGGCAGCACGGTAGCATTGTGGATAGCACAATTGCTTCACAGCTCCAGGGTCCCAAGTTCGATTTCGACTTGGGTCACTGTCTGTGTGGAGTCTGCACATCCTCCCCGTGACTGCGTGGGTTTCCTCCGGGTACTCCGGTTTCCTCCCACAGTCCAAAGATGTGCAGGTTGGGTGGATTGGCCATGACAAATTGTCCAAAATTCTATGATTAACCTAGGACAAAAGTTCGGCGCAACATCGTGGGCCGAAGGGCCTGTTCTGTGCTGTATTTCTCTATCTATTGTACTGAATCATGTAGCCCGCCAGCCCTGGCTTACTTGAAACAATAGCTCCGTTTTCTCCAACCCCCTGTTGTCCATTCTCATTTTCCTTACCGCATGGAGTGTATACTTGCCATTATTTGTTTTTTCTTAAACACCACTCACGCACTTAGTACAGGTAACTTCTTGTGGTTACAACCCAATTGAATTTATACATAACATTCCCAAACAACTTACAGGACATTTAGTCTGTAACAACTGTTATACTCTCCAATGCGATATTGGTTACACATTTCCCCTCGCGGCAGCAAGCTGCCAATATTCTAGACCAGTGCCTCTCAAAGTGTGGTACGCGTACGTACTGGTACTTGGAGTGTTTCCAGAAAAGAAAGAGACAGTAATCCTGGATTGGCTTGTTTCGCTCACCGATCCCTGGCACATTGGAAAAAAAAACCTCCGGTACGCCACATCAGATAGTTTGAGATGCACTGTTCCAGACTACTGTCATTTAAAATACGGGGGTTCCTCGTCAGTCACTGCTGTCTGCCGAGACCCTTAATAACTCCTCCGCATAATACGTCCCTCCTGGAGACCACAGATCACCCATCAGCTAACGTCCCGTTAGAGATGTCTGACCGGAGGTTTCAGTATTCAGTAATAATTTGATAGTTTGATTTGTTGCTAACCCGTAAGGTTTTTCTTCCGGGCTCTATCATTCAATTCCCTCAAACATGTAGCCAATTGTATCATTAGTTTTTTCCCATACTGTCTGAAACATTCTTCTGCAGAGTGTTGTTCAGGTTCTTCATCGGTATGATCGTTGCTTCATCTGAAACTAAAATGAACAGGTCAAAGGCGGAGAGGGCCCTATTTCTTAATTTGTATCTTCCTATCCGTGCTTGGATATTCCAGAAGTACCATCTAGCATAGCCCACGTAATGCCTCACAAATCGATACCATAAGTCTGTCACTTGTCTACAAGATTGCACAGCCTTTTAAAGTCACATTGTTGTCGGCCAAATTATCCTTGCAGTAATTGCACTTTGTCATTAATCTATCCCACTTACACTGACACTTATGTAGCATGGTGGTTAGCACAAATGCTTCACAGCTCCAGGATCCCAGGCTCGACTCCCGGCTGGGTCACTGTCTGTGCGGAGTCTGCACGTCCCCCCCCCCCCCGTGTGTGCGTGGGTTTCCTCCCACAGTCCAAAGATGTGCGGGGTTAGGTGGACTGGCCATGCCAAACTGCCCGTAGTGTCCCAATAGCAAGGCTAAGGGGGGGGGGGGGAGTTGTTGGGTTACGGGTATAGGGTGGATACGTGGGTCTGAGTGGGGCGATCATTGCTCGGCACAACATCGAGGGTCGAAGGGCCTGCCCTGTGCTGCACTGCTCCATGCTCTTGGATTCAAAATCCCCCCTGTGGTCACAAACCTCAATCATTAAAGTTGCCTGATATTCCACAAAACAATCATGAATGCCCGAAATCTCCCTGGGGGCTGCAGCATCCCATCGCTGTCTTTGCAAATGCATTATCCATTCTCCTGATAACTCAGTATCTGACCATCTCCTGGGTTTCATATGGCTACTACCAGTCCAAACAATCGGGCTACAGAATGCCCCACAATCCTGACTGGTGGTTTCCCAATACTCACTGTGAACCATTTTAAACTGAGGGCCATTAAGCAGCGCCCTTGTTCTATCATTCCATACATTTAAATCTTTACTGATTACATTCCTACGCTCATTGCCCGTAGGCTGCTGATCGAGTATCATAATTCCTCTGTATTTGATCAATGTGACCAGATTTTAAAATTCTGACATAACTTCTTTTTGAACCTTTTTATTTTCCTTATCCTTGATGTACATCATACAATTAAGGCCTGTTAAGCCTCCTCCTTCTGTTATTGCACCCCTGAGTGAGATGCGAAGAATCTCAAACTCCTCCTCTTTTGCTCACCCAGTGATCCGATCTGGTCAAAACCTTCCCTTGATACATTCCTGATAGTGCTACTGCATTTACTTTAATTACTTTATTTTGATGACGACCGGATTTGTATGAAAGTAAGATCCAAACATGACATTTGAACTTAATCAGCTGTCCAATCAATGCTGCTAACAGGTTTTAATTCACTGTCTTCTCCCCCATTGGATCATGTGTTTTAATTGTGATACAATTTCTTTTGCTCCAGACATCATGCTTCTCTAATTCAACTGTATGTGTACCCAGAATCTGAACAATCTTGTTTTTACATTTTACAGCTTCACGGATGATTTTCCCTGCAGTCTTAGTTGGTAGCTTCACCCAAACTTCCTCTAAATTAGCAATTGGTTTCAATATCTTAATTTTTCTGCATCAATTTTTTTAATTAAATATTTCTCTGCAATCAGATTCTCATTTCCTGATACTGCAATTAATTCTCTTAATCTAACTTCTGGTCCAATATCTTTATTCTCCAAATCACCTTCTTCAATGTCTATAACATGCTAAACATCATTATTTCTGCAAGTGACTTTTCATGCTCGTCGGGCACTAGGACCCTGCGGAGCCATGCAGTACAGCTTACACAAAGCTGTCTGCTTGGAAATCTCTTTGTGTCCATTTAATGCTGAGCACATTGCTCGCCGGCCATTTATAACTTCTAATTGATGTGAAACTATTTTATTTATTTATTTATTTATTTTTTTGCAGCCAAGACTATGCCGAGTTGCAACTAATCATTTACAAATCCAAATTTATACAGTTTGATTTCACTTTTTGTTTTCTTCCTGAGAATTATGTTTAATTAACTCCCACATCATTCTTACTAAGGTTCTGAAGAACTTTCAAATACTTACTCCGTTTTAACTCTCACTTTAATACCTCCTAAAACACAACATTTCACAAAACTAGGAACAGAGGTTATCACATTCGTATCAAGCAGACTCATTCATTCATTGGAGATCTCCATTCAGACAAAGGAATTCAAATCCTTATACGGTCATTCATCAACACACAAGTCATTTATAACCCAATTCTGTTTCATTCAAACAACCCATATCTTCGCAAAGCTATAGTTGAACGGAATTGAACTGCCCGCAAACATTCCATCAGCGATCCTTCCTTCACTGAACTGTTTCGCAACATCATATCAACCCGGTACGGACATTAACCAATTTTTCAATCAAATTAGAATTGAACGGAATTGAAGTGTGCGCCAACATTCCATCAGCGGTCTTTTACTGAACTGTTGCGCGATATCACATCAATCCGTTAAAGACCTTAACCGAATTAAAGTATAATTTAATAGAGCCAATTTTTAATTTGCTACTCACATGCAACTGAGTTAACCAGGCAACATCCTATCAGACACCAACTGAACTGTTCGCCTCATGCAACTGAGGAACCAGGCAACATCCCATCAGACACCAACTGAACTGTTCTCCTCTGCAACTGAGTAACCAGGCAACATCCCATCAGACACCAACTGAACTGTTCTCCTCTGCAACTGAGTAACCAGGCAACATCCCATCAGACACCAACTGAACTGTTCGCCTCTGCAACTGAGGAACCAGGCAACATCCCATCAGACACCAACTGAACTGTTCGCCTCATTCCAAAACTTAACCATACCTGCAATGACTGAAATAAAATCTTTGAATCCATCAGACTGACCTTTGATTTCGTCGAGACAATCGAACCTGATCAAATGCGAGTGATTAGACTGTTAGCAGAATACGAGACAGAGGAAAATCGATATAAAAACATCGTGGGCCCATTTCCTTTCTCACCGTCTGCGAGCATTCCAATTCTGATTTCGCAGATGAAAGGCAAGATAGTCGAGAAATCCGGATTTCGGCACCAAATGTTGATTCCTGGTTAATTTGCTGTCAGTCTAGATTCAATAAAATCTGAGATGGATTTGCAGGTATCATATCATTTAATAATAACTAACTTGCAAGGCTGACTCAATCCATAGGACCTCAGGACACACACACTGTCTTCTGAGAGCCCAGAATAGAGAGAGAGAGTATACAAAGAAACTTCTGATGATTTTTCAAAATCACAGTAAGATTCACATATAAGCTTCCCATTGGTCATTCTATACACCTCCTGACTTGGCCCTATATCCTAATTGGTCACTTTGCATTGTAACCCCAGCATCCTTTTCACCTTGCTCACCATGCGGCCACCCTCCCCCGATGGTTTCAAACAGGCTTTGGCTAAATCTCTTTGTCCTTTGTCTGTGAGCTCACGACCATCAGACCGGCCCTACTAACATCGGACCGGCCCTACTATCTATCCTATCTTAACTAATAATTCTAATTTTATCACATTAATTTATTCATTTCCTCAGGGGTGATATCGGGACGGGGTGATATTGGGAAGGGGTGTAATCGGAGGGGGGGGGGGTGATATTGGGGAGTGGTTGATTTTAGGGAGGGGGTGATATCGGGGTGGGGTGATATCAGGGAGGGGGTGATATTGGGAAGGGAGGGATATCTGGGAGGGGGTTATATCGGGGAGTGGGTGATATCGGGGTGGGTGTGATATCGGGGAGGGGTGATATTGGGGAGGGGGTGATATTGGGGAGGGAGGGATATCTGGGAGGGGGTTATATCGGAGAACGGGTAATATCGGGGAGGGGGTGATATCGAGGAGGGGGTGATATCGGGGAGGGGGTGATATCGGGGAGTGGGTGATATCGGGGTGGGGTGATATCAGGCTGTGGTTATATTGGGGAGGTGTAATCGGAGGGGGTTGATATTGGGGTGTGCGTGATTTTGCGGAGGGGGGTGATATCGGGGTGGGGGTGATATCGGGGAATGGGTGATATCGGGGATGATGTGATATTGCGGAGGGTGTGATATCGGGGTGGGGATGATATTGGGGAGGAGGTGATATCGGGGAGGTGTGATATCGGGGACGGTGATATCGGGGTGGAATGATATTGGGGAGGGGGTTATTTCAGAGAGGGGGATACCGGCGTGGAGATGATATCGGGGTGGGGGTGATATCGGGTATGGGGTGATATCGGGGTGGGGGTGATATCCGGGTGGGGGTGATATCGGGGGAGGGTGATATCGGGGATGGGGTGATATTGGGTATGGGGGTGATATCGGTGAGCAGGTGATATCGGGGAGGGGGTGATATTGGGGAGGAGGTTATATCTGGGAGGGGGTGATATCGGGGAGCGGGTAATATCGGGGTGGGTGTGATATCGGGGAGGGGGTGATATCGGGGAGGGGGTGAAATCAGGGAGTGGGTGATATCGGGTGGGGAGTGATATCGGGCTGGGGTGATATTGTGAGGGGGTGTAATCGGAGGGGGGTGGTATTGGTGAGTGGGTGATTTTGGGGAGGGGGTGATATCTGGGTGGGGGTGATATCGGGAGGGGATGATATCGGGGATGGGGTGATATTGGGGAGGATGTGATATCGGGGTGTGATATCGGGGACGGTGGTATCGGGGTGGGGATGATATTGGGGCGGGGGTTATTTCGGGGAGGCTGATATTGGGGTGGGGGTGATATCCGAGAGGGGGTTGATATCGGGGTTGGGGTGATATCGTGGAGGGGGTGATATCGGGGAGGGGGGTGATATGGTGGTGGTGGTGATATCGGGGTGGTGGTGATATCGGGGTGGGGGTGATATCGGGCTGGGGTGATATCGGGGCGCGGATGATATCGGGGAGGGGGATATTGGGAAGGGGGTATTATCGGGTAGGGTGATATTGCGGTGGGTGATATCGGGGTGGGGGTGATATCCGGGGAGGGGGGTGATATCGGGGGTGGGGTGATATCGGGGTGGGATGATATCGGGGGAGGTGATAACGGGGTTGGGGGATATCGGGGGTGGGGGTGATATCTGGGAGAGGGTGGATATCGGGGAGGGTGATATCGGGGTTGGGGGATATCGGGGTGGGGGTGATATCGGGGAGGGGGTGATCTCGGGGAGGGTGTGATATCGGGTGTGGGGTGATATCGGGGAGGGGGTGATACCCGGGGAGGGGGTGATATCTAGGTGAGGTGATATCGGGGTGGGGATGATATCGGGGGAGGGGGTGATATATGGGTGGGGATGATATCGGGGAAGGGGTGATATCGGGATGGGGTGATATCCGGGGAGGGGGTCCGGGCTGTGATGCGGTTTCTATTGAGACACAACCACCCCGAAGTCCCCCAATGGGGCCAATGGGCAGCATAAGCCGTCACGGCGCCTGTGCAGCCTCCATCCCAGCATCCCCTGCGTGTGAGCGGGGCCATCTTGTGTTGCCAGGAGGACTCCCGGCGTCCATCTTGTGTTGCCAGTGGAGACTCCCGGCGGCCATCTTATGTTGCCAGTGGAGACCCAGCCGCCATCTTGTGTTGCCAGGGGAGACTCCCGGCGGTCATCTTATGTTGCCAGGGGAGACTCCCGGCGGCCATCTTGTGTCGCCAGGGTAACCCGGCGGCCATCTTGTGTTGCCAGGTGGTACCCGGCGGCCATCTTGTGTCACCAGGGAAGACTCCCGGCTGCCATCTTGTGTTGCCAGGGGAGACTCCCGCGGCCATCTTGTGTTGCCAGGGGAGACCCATTCGCCATCTTGTGTCGCCAGGGGAGACCCGGCGGCCATCTTTTGTTGCCAGGGTGAGTGACACCCAGCTGATCGGCCATGGGAGGAGTCACGCCCACCCACTGACCGTCCCACCTGGTAATGCAGATGGTAAATCAGGGTGAGGCTGGGTGGGGATAGTCAGTGTCACCGGCAGTGGGAGGAGAGAGATGCCGTGTGGGTGGGGGGCTTTCCTCTCAGCATGGAATAAATTGAACTAAAGGGAAATGTCAGCACCTTCTTCAACTGCTGCCTGAACTGAGTCTGTGTGACGGTGTAAATGGCAGTGTTTGTGCAGCAGCTCAGGAGCTGCAGCATGAATCCCAATTCCTGAACATAAGGATCTAACCATACAGACCAATACCCCAGATCCCACATCCGGACCCATATAGAATAAACCATTAACATTGACCATAAGAGGATGAAATTGGCGGAGATAATAAACAGTAAAATGATGGATTTCCTCCGACTCTCCATCTCTGGGTCTGTGGGACTGTCCCCACTGCTATGAGCCCGGAGTCTCCTGCGGGACCTGCTGCTCACCACAATGTGTCTGACGGTGAGAACATTGAGCAGCAGAATCAGGGCAAATGGAAAACCCGGGGTTAGAATGTGGTGGAGGAACTCGATTGTTCCCCAGGCGGGAGAGAGATAAACAGCCCCTGTGACATCACAAAACCAGGGGATGTTCTGCAGCGAATACCAACTGGTCATCATAAACCCCCAGAAAATGTTCTTCAGACAGCTCAGCACAGTCACTGTTCCCAGAACCACAGCCGCCACTTTCTCACTGCAATATGTAATTTTCAGCTTCGGGCAACAAATGGCCACAAATCGATCAAAGGTGAAAGTGACGGTGAACCAGACAGAACAGTCAGTGGCTGCATAAAGCAGGGCGGCGTGGATACTACACACGCCGCGGATGGACCGCAGGAAATAAAACTGTTCCCAAAAAACAATGGAAATGTGTCTCAATATCAGGTCGAGAATAACGACCAGTAGATCCCCCACTGCCATGGCCACCAGGTAATAAGTCACACATTTGGACAGCCCGCAGTTTCTTCTCTTCAGGATCACAATTGTGATGAGGTTCACTGTGAGGAAGGGAAATAAACAATGACATTATACATCAGCCTGGGAAAGACTTTGGGAGACGTGGAGCTGACAATCACAAATAAATATAGACTATTACACACACACAAACCGTAACACAGACGCTGACACACACACAGACACTAACACACAGACACTAACACACAGACACTAACACACAGACACTAACACACAGACACTTACAAACACAGGCACTAACACATACACAGACACTAACACACTGACACAACACACACACAGACACTAACAGACACACAGACGCTAACACACACACAGACACTAACACACACAGACACTAACACACTGACACTAACACACACACACTAAAACAAACACAGACACTAACACACAGATACTAACACACACACATACCCTAAAACACACAGACACTAACACACACACATACACTAACACACACAGACGCTAACACACACACAGACACTAACACACACAGAC
>NW_024055508.1:37248-139412 GCF_902713615.1 Scyliorhinus canicula
TGTGTGTGTGCGTGTTAGTGTATGTGCGTGTGTGTTTGTGGTCGGTGTGGTAGTGTCGTGTGTGTGTTAGTGTCTGTGTGATAGTGTCTGTGTGTGTGCTGTGTGTGTTTCCGTGTCTGTGTGTTAGTGATGTGTGTGTGATTGGACTGTGTGTGTGTAGTGGCTGTGTGTGTCTTAATGACTGTGTGTGTTGTGACTGTGTGTGTGTTAGTGTCAGTATGTGTTAGTGTCTTGTGTGTGTGTTAGTGTTTGTGTGTGTGTTAGTGTATGTGTGTGTGTAGTGTCTGTGTGAGTGTTAGTGTCAGTGTGTGCGTTAGTGTCTGTGTGTGTTAGTGTCTGTGTGTGTGTTAGTGTCTGTGTGTGTGTTAGTGTCTGTGTGTTACTGTCTGTGCGTGTGTTAGTGTCTGTGTGTGTGTTAGTGTCTGTGTGTTAGTGTATGTGTGTGTGTGTTAGTGTCTGTGCGTGTGTTAGTGTCTGTGTGAGTTTTAGAATCTGTGTGTGTTAGTGTCTGTGTGTGTGTGTTAGTGTCTGTGTGTTAGTGTCGGTGTGTGTATTAGTGGCTGTGTGTGTTTGTGACTGTGTGTTAGTGTCTGTGTGTGTTAGTGTCTGTGTGTTAGTGTCTGTGTGTGTGTTAGTGTCTGTGTGTTACTGTCTGTGTGTGTGTTAGTGTCTGTGTGTGTGTTAGTGTCTGTGTGAGTGTAGTGTATGTGTGTGTGTTAGTGTCTGTGTGTGTGTTAGTGTTGTGTGTGTGTTACTGTCTGTGTGAGTGTTAGAATCTGTGTGTGTTAGTGTCTGTGTGTTAGTGTCGGTGTGTGTATTAGTGTCTGTGTGTGTTTGTGACTGGGTTAGTTAGTGTCTGTGTGTGTTAGTGTCTGTGTGTTAGTGTCTGTGTGTGTGTTAGTGTCAGTGTGTTAGTGTCTGTGTGTGTTAGTGTCTGTGTGTGTGTTAGCGTCTGTGTGTGTTAGTGTCTGTGTGTGTTAGTGTCTGTGTGTTTTAGGGTATGTGTGTGTGTTAGAATCTGTGTGTTTAGTCTCTGTGTTTGTGTTAGTGTGTGTGTGTTAGTGTCAGTGTGTTAGTGTCTGTGTGATTTAGTGTCTGTGTGTGTTAGTGTCTGTGTATGTGTTAGTGTCTGTGTGAGTTTTAATGTCTGTGTGTTAGTGTCTGCGTGTTAGTGTCTCTGGGTTTTATTGTCTGTGTGTGTGTTAGTGTCTGTGTGTTAGTGTTTTTGTGTTCGTGTTAGTGTCTGTGTGTGTTACTGTCTGTGTGTTAATGTCTGTGTGTGTGTGCTAGTGTCTGTGTGTGTGTCTGTGTCTTTGTGTTAGTATATGTGTGTGTGTTACTGTCTCTGTGTTAGTGTCTGTGTGTGTGTTAGTGTCTGTGTGTGTGTAAGTGTCGGTGTGTGTGTTAGTGTCTGTGTGTGTGTTAGTGTCTGTGTGTTAGTGTATGTGTGTGTGTTTGTGCCTGTGTGTTAGTGTCTGTGTGTGTGTTAGTGTCTGTGCGTGTGTCAGTGTCTTACTGTGTGTTAGTGTCTGTGTGTTAGTGTCTGTATGTGTGTTAGTGTATGTGATTTTGTGTCTGTGTGTTAGTGTCTGTGTGAGTGTTAGTGTCTGTGTGTGTGTTAGTGTCTGTGTTTTAGTGTATGTGTGTTAGTGCCTGTGTGTTAGTTTCTGTGTGTGTGATAGTGTCTGTGTGTGTCAGTGTCTGTCTGTGTGTTAGTGTCTGTGTGTTAGTGTCTGTGTGTGTGTTAGTCTATGTGTGTTAGTGTCTGTGTGTCATTGTCTGTGTGAGTGTTAGTGTCTGTGTGTGTGTCTGTGTCTTTGTGTTAGTATATGTGTGTGTGTTACTGTCTCTGTGTTAGTGTCTGTGTGTGTGTTAGTGTCTGTGTGTGTGTTAGTGTCGGTGTGTGTGTTAGTGTCTGTGTGTGTGTTAGTGTCTGTGTGTTAGTGTATGTGTGTGTGTTTGTGCCTGTGTGTTAGTGTCTGTGTGTGTGTTACTGTCTGTGCGTGTGTCAGTGTCTTACTGTGTGTTAGTGTCTGTGTGTTAGTGTCTGTATGTGTGTTAGTGTATGTGATTTTGTGTCTGTGTTTTAGTGTCTGTGTGAGTGTTAGTGTCTGTGTGTGTGTTAGTGTCTGTGTGTTAGTGTATGTGTGTGTTAGTGCCTGTGTGTTAGTTTCTGTGTGTGTGATAGTGTCTGTGTGTGTCAGTGTCTGTCTGTGTGTTAGTGTCTGTGTGTTAGTGTATGTGTGTGTGTCTGTTTCTGTGTGTTAGTGTATGTGTGTTAGTGTATGTGTGTTAGTGTCTGTGTGTGTGTTAGTGTCTGTGTGCGTGATAGTGTCTGTGTGTGTTAGTGTTAGTGTGTGTGCGTGTTAGTGTATGTGCGTGTGTGTTTGTGTCTGTGTGTGTGTTAGTGTCCGTGTGTGTGTTAGTGTCTGTGTATTAGTGTCTGTGTGTTAGTGCCTGTGTGTGTTTGTGTCTGTGTGTGTTAGTGACTGTGTGTGTGATTGTGACTGTGTGTGTGTTAGTGGCTGTGTGTGTCTTAATGTCTGTGTGTGTGTTTGTGACTGTGTGTGTGTTAGTGTCTGTATGTGTTAGTGTCTGTGTGTGTGTTAGTGTTTGTGTGTGTGTTAGTGTATGTGTGTGTGTTAGTGTCTGTGTGAGTGTTAGTGTCAGTGTGTGTGTTAGTGTCTGTGTGTGTTAGTGTCTGTGTGTGTGTTAGTGTCTGTGTGTGTGTTAGTGTCTGTGTGTTACTGTCTGTGTGTGTGTTAGTGTCTGTGTGTGTGTTAGTGTCTGTGTGAGTGTTAGTGTATGTGTGTGTGTGTTAGTGTCTGTGCGTGTGTTAGTGTCTGTGTGAGTTTTAGAATCTGTGTGTGTTAGTGTCTGTGTGTGTGTGTTAGTGTCTGTGTGTTAGTGTCGGTGTGTGTATTAGTGTCTGTGTGTGTTTGTGACTGTGTGTTAGTGTCTGTGTGTGTTAGTGTCTGTGTGTTAGTGTCTGTGTGTGTGTTAGTGTCAGTGTGTTAGTGTCTGTGTGTGTTAGTGTCTGTGTGTGTTAGCGTCTGTGTGTGTTAGTGTCTGTGTGTGTGTTAGTATCTGTGTGTTAGTGTCTGTGTTTGTTTTAGTTTGTGTGTGTTAGTGTCAGTGTGTTAGTGTCTGAGTGTGTTCGTGTCTGTGTGTGTGTTAGCGTCTGTGTGTCTGTTAGTGTCTGTGTGTGTGTTTGTGTCAGTGTGTTAGTGTCTGTGTATGTGTTAGTGCCTGTGTTTGTAAGTGTCTGTGTGCTAGTGTCTGTGTGTTAGTGTCTGTGTGTTAGTGTCTGTGTGTTAGTGTCTGTGTGTGTGTCAGCGTCTGTGTTACGGTTTGTGTGTGAGTGTAATAGTCTATATTTATTTGACTTTGTCAGCTCCACGTCTCCCAAAGTCTTTCCCAGGCTGATGTATAATGTCATTGTTTATTTCCCTTCCTCACAGTGAACCTCATCACAATTGTGATCCTGAAGAGAAGAAACTGCGGGCTGTCCAAATGTGTGACTTATTACCTGGTGGCCATGGCAGTGGGGGATCTACTGGTCGTTATTCTCGACCTGATATTGAGACACATTCCCATTGTTTTTTGGGAACAGTTTTATTTCCTGCGGTCCATCCGCGGCGTGTGTAGTATCCACGCCGCCCTGCTTTATGCAGCCACTGACTGTTCTGTCTGGTTCACCGTCACTTTCACCTTTGATCGATTTGTGGCCATTTGTTGCCCGAAGCTGAAAAGTACATATTGCAGCGAGAAAAGGGCGGCTGTGGTTCTGGGAGCAGTGACTGTGCTGAGCTGTCTGAAGAACATTTTCTGGGGGTTTATGATGACCAGTTGGTATTCGCTGCAGAACATCCCCTGGTTTTGTGATGTCACAGGGGCTGTTTATCACTCTCCGGCCTGGGGAGCAATCGAGTTCCTCCACCACATTCTAACCCCGGGTTTTCCATTTGCCCTGATTCTGCTGCTCAATGTTCTCACCGTCAGACACATTGTGGTGAGCAGCAGGTCCCGCAGGAGACTCCGGGCTCATAGCAGTGGGGACAGTCCCACAGACCCAGAGATGGAGAGTCGGAGGAAATCCATAATTTTACTGTTTATTATCTCCGCCAATTTCATCCTCTTATGGTCAATGTTAATGGTTTATTCTATATGGGTCCGGATGTGGGATCTGGGGTATTGGTCTGTATGGTTAGATCCTTATGTTCAGGAATTGGGATTCATGCTGCAGCTCCTGAGCTGCTGCACAAACACTGCCATTTACACCGTCACACAGACTCAGTTCAGGCAGCAGTTGAAGAAGGTGCTGACATTTCCCTTTAGTTCTATTTATTCCATGCTGAGAGGAAAGCCCCCCACCCACACGGCATCTCTCTCCTCCCACTGCCGGTGACACTGACCATCCCCACCCAGCCTCACCCTGATTTACCATCTGCATTACCAGGTGGGACGGTCAGTGGGTGGGCGTGACTCCTCCCATGGCCGATCAGCTGGGTGTCACTCACCCTGGCAACAAAAGATGGCCGCCGGGTCTCCCCTGGCGACACAAGATGGCGAATGGGTCTCCCCTGGCAACACAAGATGGCCGCGGGAGTCTCCCCTGGCAACACAAGATGGCAGCCGGGAGTCTTCCCTGGTGACACAAGATGGCCGCCGGGTACCACCTGGCAACACAAGATGGCCGCCGGGTTACCGTGGCGACACAAGATGGCCGCCGGTAGCCACCCCTGGCAACATAAGATGGCCGCCGGGCGTCTCCCCTGGCAACACAAGATGGCGGCTGGGTCTCCACTGGCAACATAAGATGGCCGCCGGGTGTCTCCACTGGCAACACAAGATGGACGCCGGGAGTCCTCCTGGCAACACAAGATGGCCCCGCTCACACGCAGGGGATGCTGGGATGAAGGCTTTACAGGCGCCGTGACGGCTTATGCTGCCCATTGGCCCAATTGGGGGACTTCGGGGTGGTTGTGTCTCAATAGAAACCGCATCACAGCCCGGACCCCCTCCCCGGATATCACCCCATCCCGATATCACCCCTTCCCCGATATCATCCCCACCCCGATATCACCCCCTCCCCGATATCATCCCCACCCCGATATCACCCCACCTGATATCACCCCCTCCCCGATTCACCCCCTCCCCGATATCACCCCCACCCCGATATCACACCCTCCCCGAGATCACCCCCTCCCAGATATCACCCCCACCCCGATATCCCCCAACCCCGATATCACACCCTCCCCGAGATCACCCTCTCCCAGATATCACCCCCACCCCGATATCCCCCAACCCCGATATCATCACCTCCCCGATATCATCCCCACTCCGATATCACCCCACCCCGATATCACCCCCTCCCCGGATATCACCCCCATCCCGATATCACCCCACCGCAATATCACCCCCTACCCGATATTACCCCCTTCCCAATATCACCCCTCCCCGATATCATCCGCGCCCCGATATCACCCCCATCCCGATATCACCCCCACCCCGATATCACCACCACCCCGGTATAACCCCCACCCCCATATCACCCCCTCCCCGATATCACCCCATGCACGATATCACCCCAACCCCGATATCACCCCCTCTCGGATATCACCCCCACCCCAATATCAGCCTCCCCGAAATAACCCCCGCCCCAATATCATCCCCACCCCGATACCACCGTCCCCGATATCACACTCCCCGATATCACATCCTCCCCAATATCACCCCATCCCCGATATCATCCCCTCCCCGATATCACCCCCACCCCGATATCACCCCCTCCCCAAAATCACCCACTCCCCAATACCACCCCCCTCCGATTACACCCCTCCACAATATCACCCCAGCCCGATATCACTCCCACCCCGATATCACCCACTCCCTGATTTCACCCCCTCCCCGATATCACCCCCTCCACGATATCACACCCACCCCGATATTACCCGCTCCCCGATATCACCCCCTCCCAGATATAACCTCCTCCCCAATATCACCCCCTCCCCGATATCACCTGCTCACCGATATCACCCCCATACCCAATATCACCCCCTTCCCGATATCACCCTCCCCCGATATCACCCCCACCCGGATATCTCCCCCACCCCGATATCACCCCATACCCGATATCACCCCCACCCCGATATCACCCCCTCCCCGATATCATCTCCACGCCGGTATCCCCTTCTCTGAAATAACCCCCTCCCCAATATCATTCCACCCCGATATCACCGTCCCCGATATCACACCTCCCCGATATCACCTCCTCCCCAATATCATCCCCACCCCGATATCACACCCTCCGCAATATCACATCATCCCCGATATCACCCATTCCCCGATATCACCCCCACCCCGATATCACCCCCTCCGCAAAATCACGCACACCCCAATATCAACCCCCTCCGATTACACCTCCCCAATATAACCACAGCCTGATATCACTCCACCCCGATATCACCCACTCCCCGATATCACCCCCTCCCCGATATCACCCCCTCCTCGATATCACCCCCTCCCCGATATCACCCCCACCCCGATATTACCCGTTCTCCGATATAACCCCCTCCCAGATATCCCTCCCTCCCCAATATCACCCCCTCCCCAATATCACCCCAGCCCGATATCACACCCACCCCGATATCACCCACTCCCCGATATAACCCCCTCCCAGATATCCCTCCCTTCCCAATATCACCCCCTCCCCGATATCACCCCACCCCGATATCACCCCCTCCCTAAAATCAACCACTTCCCCAATATCACCCCCCCCCCTCCGATTACACCCCTTCCCAATATCACCCCGTCCCGATATCACCCCTGAGGAAATGAATAAATTAATGTGATAAAATTAGAATTATTAGTTAAGATAGGATAGATAGTAGGGCCGGCCCGATGTTAGTAGGGCCGGTCCGATGGTAGGGGGCTCACAGACAAAGGACAAAGAGATTTAGCCAAAGCCTGTTTGAAACCATCGGGGGAGGGTGGCCGCATGGTGAGCAATGTGAAAAGGACGCTGGGGTTACAGTGCAAAGTGACCAATTAGGATATAGGGCCAAGTCAGGAGGTGTATAGAATGACCAATGGGAAGCTTATATGTGAATCGTACTGTGATTTTGAAAAATCAGCAGAAGTTTCTTTGTATACTCTCTCTCTCTATTCTGGGCTCTCAGAAGACAGTGTGTGTGTCCTGAGGTCCTATGGATTGAGTCAGCCTTGCAAGTTAGTTATTATTAAATGATATGATACCTGCAAATCCATCTCAGATTTTATTGAATCTAGACTGACAGCAAATTAACCAGGAATCAACATTTGGTGCCGAAATCCGGATTTCTCGACTATCTTGCCTTTCATCTGCGAAATCAGAATTGGAATGCTCGCAGACGGTGAGAAAGGAAATGGGCCCACGATGTTTTTATATCGATTTTCCTCTGTCTCGTATTCTGCTAACAGTCTAATCACTCGCATTTGATCAGGTTCGATTGTCTCGACGAAATCAAAGGTCAGTCTGATGGATTCAAAGATTTTATTTCAGTCATTGCAGGTATGGTTAAGTTTTGGAATGAGGCGAACAGTTCAGTTGGTGTCTGATGGGATGTTGCCTGGTTCCTCAGTTGCAGAGGCGAACAGTTCAGTTGGTGTCTGATGGGATGTTGCCTGGTTACTCCGTTGCATGAGGCGAACAGTTCAGTTGGTGTCTGATGGGATGTTGCCTGGTTACTCAGTTGCATGAGGTGAACAGTTCAGTTGGTGTCTGATAGGATGTTGCCTGGTTAACTCAGTTGCATGTGAGTAGCAAATTAAAAATTGGCTCTATTAAATTATACTTTAATTCGGTTAAGGTCTTTAACGGATTGATGTGATATCGCGCAACAGTTCAGTAAAAGACCGCTGATGGAATGTTGGCGCACACTTCAATTCCGTTCAATTCTAATTTGATTGAAAAATTGGTTAATGTCCGTACCGGGTTGATATGATGTCGCGAAACAGTTCAGTAAAGGAAGGATCGCTGATGGAATGTTTGCGGGCAGTTCAATTCCGTTCAACTATAGCTTCGCGAAGATATGGGTTGTTTGAATGAAACAGAATTGGGTTATAAATGACTTGTGTGTTGATGAATGACCGTATAAGGATTTGAATTCCTTTGTCTGAATGGAGATCTCCAATGAATGAATGAGTCTGCTTGATACGAATGTGATAACCTCTGTTCCTAGTTTTGTGAAATGTTGTGTTTTAGGAGGTATTAAAGTGAGAGTTAAAACGGAGTAAGTATTTGAAAGTTCTTCAGAACCTTAGTAATAATGATGTGGGAGTTAATTAAACATAATTCTCAGGAAGAAAACAAAAAGTGAAATCAAACTGTATAAATTTGGATTTGTAAATGATTAGTTGCAACTCGGCATAGTCTTGGCTGCAAAAAAATAAATAAATAAATAAATAAAATAGTTTCACATCAATTAGAAGTTATAAATGGCCGGCGAGCAATGTGCTCAGCACTAAATGGACACAAAGAGATTTCCAAGCAGACAGCTTTGTGTAAGCTTTACTGCATGGCTCCGCAGGGTCCTAGTGCCCGACGAGCACGAAAAGTCACTTGCAGAAATAATGATGTTTAGCATGTTATAGACATTGAAGAAGGAGATTTGGAGAATAAAGATATTGGACCAGAAGTTAGATTAAGAGAATTAATTGCAGTATCAGGAAATGAGAATCTGATTGCAGAGAAATATTTAATTTAAAAAATTGATGCAGAAAAATTAAGATATTGAAACCAATTGCTAATTTAGAGGAAGTTTGGGTGAAGCTACCAACTAAGACTGCAGGGAAAATCATCCGTGAAGCTGTAAAATGTAAAAACAAGATTGTTCAGATTCTGGGTACACATACAGTTGAATTAGAGAAGCATGATGTCTGGAGCAAAAGAAATTGTATCACAATTAAAACACATGATCCAATGGGGGAGAAGACAGTGATTTAAAACCTGTTAGCAGCATTGATTGGACAGCTGATGAAGTTCAAATGTCATGTTTGGATCTTACTTTCATACAAATCCGGTCGTCATCAAAATAAAGTAATTAAAGTAAATGCAGTAGCACTATCAGGAATGTATCAAGGGAATGTTTTGACCAGACCGGATCACTGGGTGAGCAAAAGAGGAGGAGTTTGAGATTCTTCGCATCTCACTCAGGGGTGCAATAACAGAAGGAGGCTTAACAGGCCTTAATTGTATGATGTACATCAAGGATAAGGAAAATAAAAAGGTTCAAAAAGAAGTTATGTCAGAATTTTAAAATCTGGTCACATTGATCAAATACAGAGGAATTATGATACTCGATCGGCAGCCTACGGGCAATGAGCGTAGGAATGTAATCAGTAAAGATTTAAATGTATGGAATGATAGAACAAGGGCGGTGCTTAATGGCCCTCAGTTTAAAAAGGTTCACAGTGAGTATTGGGAAACCACCTGTCAGGATTGTGGGGCATTCTGTAGCCCGATTGTTTGGACTGGTAGTAGTCATATGAAACCCAGGAGATGGTCAGATACTGGGTTATCAGGAGAATGGATAATGCATTTGCAAAGACAGCGATGGGATGCTGCAGCCCCCAGGGAGATTTGGGACATTCATGATTGTTTTGTGGAATATCAGGCAACTTTAATGATTGAGGTTTGTGACCACAGGGGGGATTTTGAATCCAAGAGCATGGAGCAGTGCAGCACAGGGCAGGCCCTTCGGCCCTCGATGTTGTGCCGAGCAATGATCGCCCCACTCAGACCCACGTATCCACCCTATACCCGTAACCCAACACCTCCCCCCCCCCCTTAGCCTTGCTATTGGGACACTACGGGCAGTTTAGCATGGCCAGTCCACCTAACCCCGCACATCTTTGGACTGTGGGAGGAAACCCATGCACACACGGGGGGGACGTGCAGACTCCGCACAGACAGTGACCCAGCCGGGAGTCGAGCCTGGGATCCTGGAGCTGTGAAGCATTTGTGCTAACCACCATGCTACATAAGTGTCAGTGTAAGTGGGATAGATTAATGACAAAGTGCAATTACTGCAAGGATAATTTGGCCGACAACAATGTGACTTTAAAAGGCTGTGCAATCTTGTAGACAAGTGACAGACTTATGGTATCGATTTGTGAGGCAGTACGTGGGCTATGCTAGATGGTACTTCTGGAATATCCAAGCACGGATAGGACGATACAAATTAAGAAATAGGGCCCTCTCCGCCTTTGACCTGTTCATTTTAGTTTCAGATGAAGCAACGATCATACCGATGAAGAACCTGAACAACACTCTGCAGAAGAATGTTTCAGACAGAATGGGAAAAAACTAATGATACAATTGGCTACATGTTTGAGGGAATTGAATGATAGAGCCCGGAAGAAAAACCTTACGGGTTAGCAACAAATCAAACTATCAAATTATTACTGAATACTGAAACCTCCGGTCAGACATCTCTAACGGGGCGTTAGCTGATGGGTGATCTGTGGTCTCCAGGAGGGACGTATTACGCGGAGGAGTTATTAAGGGTCTCGGCAGACAGCAGTGACTGACGAGGAACCCCCGTATTTTAAATGACAGTAGTCTGGAACAGTGCATCTCAAAATATCTGATCTGGCGTACCGGCAGTTTTTTTTTCCAATGTGCCAGGGATCGGTGAGCGAAACAAGCCAATCCAGGATTACTGTCTCTTTCTTTTCTGGAAACACTCCAAGTACCAGTACGTACGCGTACCACACTTTGAGAGGCACTGGTCTAGAATATTGGCAGCTTGCTGCCGCGAGGGGAAATGTGTAACCAATATAGCATTGGAGAGTATAACAGTTGTTACAGACTAAATGTCCTGTAAGTTGTTTGGGAATGTTATGTATAAATTCAATTGGGTTGTAACCACAAGAAGTTACCTGTACTAAGTGCGTGAGTGGTGTTTAAGAAAAAACAAATAATGGCAAGTATACACTCCATGCGGTAAGGAAAATGAGAATGGACAACAGGGGGTTGGAGAAAACGGAGCTATTGTTTCAAGTAAGCCAGGGCTGGCGGGCTACATGATTCAGTACAATGTTCGACGTCAGAGTTAGGAAGTCAGAAATAGAAACAGGATTGGTTGACGCTCCTGCAATTAATAAAGCAAGATAATCAGTGCATGATACAAAATATCATCAATTACCATTCCTATGGGAAACGGAAAGCACTTCCTACAAAAAAAATCCCAGTGAGGGATAAGGACCTTTTGGTCGCTGATGGACTGAGTTGTGGGCTGCTTCTAAGGGACATGAGGACGCTTTTATGGTGCTACTGCCCCGAGGTAGTCAGATGCCTTGGAGGTAGTGGAACAACCGGAATGGCTATTGTGTTACCTTCCTGAGCGGCGCCAGCTATGGTTCACGGTGATTGGACTTGAGGAAAGCACATCACAAAGGGTCTATCGACACTGGTCTGCGAGATAGATGCATTTACCATTGATTTTCCTGCACAGTTTTCAAATCATGACATGTAAAGACAAATGACAAGGCTGAGGGATAGTTGCTAGTCAGTATAACTATAAGAAGGATATAAATCCTAAGGGCAACACGGCAGGATTGAGGATGTCTATCTATCTAGTCGGATTTAGCTCGGGGTTATCTCTCATAGCTTGGCCATGGGGTTTTACCTGATGCATGGATTGCTAATACTTGTTATTATAATTGTATACTGCATAATCATTGGATGCTTTAATATGTGTTGTACGCTGGCTATGGCTCGGATGATGCCGATAGGCTTGGCCCATCATTATTCACCAAAGATGACATCTCGTCACTGGTGACCATGACACCAGACGGAAGAGGACGGAGAGCCAAAGGCTGTAAAAATGTGATGAGATGTTTATGTACGGAATACCGGCTCAGTTAAGTTCTGTTAACGGGCCTCATTTTATTGGATAGGTTAACAAGGAGTTCTGCTCTCAGTTGGGGATATGCCAGCAGTTAGACTGTGTGGACAGACCGCAGTCAGCCGGGTTGGTTGAGAGACATGATCAGACCCTCAAAACTAAATTGGCTAAATTAAGAGCGGACACGTAGCCGACATGGCTTAAGTTGCTCTCCGGTGTCCCCATTCAGCTGTAGGTCACACCTGCAGGATTGGCCTGGCTCTCTCCTGCCGAGTCTTTTACGGCAGGCCCATTAGAACTCCCGGGAACCTGCCTGTTCCCAGATTGGTCCAGTTTCACCATCTGACTAAAGAAAGGACTAACTATGTTCTAGCCCTCACTAACGCCCTCAAGGAACTCCATGGCCAGGTCCGCGCAGCTCACTCGTCACCGTCCCTATCACATAGCTCGCTCTCAGTGCAGCCTGGTAGTTATGTCATGGTCAAAAATTGGACTCGGAAAGGGTCAGAGCCACGATGGGAGGGGCCTTTCCAAGTTCTTCTTACCACCCCCACTGCAGTTAAAGTGGAGGGGCGGAGTGTTTGGGTCCACCTCCACCACTGTAAAAGGTCGGTTACTAACCTGCCTCCCTTCCCCAGCGCTATTTTACAGGTGTGAAGCATGATGGGGTGGCTACACACCACCTGTGTGATCTTCGGCATCGCCTCGCTTAGACTGACATCGGCGGCGGAAATGGAACAGGGGAATATCATTTACATATGTAACCCCAACCGAAGTGCCCGGAAATTTCATCTCTGCAAAGGTGACGTTCTTCGCTGCCCCCATATACGAGGACGGGGTATCGACTCATGGAAGGTCATCCGGCTGACGGACAAGCAGGTCTCATGAAGCAATTGCACCGGTCCCAACGATGGGAAGGGTCTATTACATGGACATTGCCTTTGTTTTGAAGTACATGTAAATTTGATTTTGGATGTGTTCACCTTGGTGCCTTACAGGTAAAATCAGACTGTGAGGAGGGGGTAGGAAGAGGTTGTGAGAGAAAGACAGGGAATAGACAAAGGAAGGGCCCTGTGAGGAGGGAGGTACAACTAGAATGTAGGTTCTCGGAGGATGTACTTGATTCATATAGGACCCGGGAGGGGGGTAACTGGGGCAGTATGAATCTCTTCTACCAGATTTACCACCGCTTGTATGGCCAGGGACGGGTTGTCTGTTACCCGAACCCCGCATCGGTGTCTAGGTTATTTTCTGTTTCACCGCTTTGGGGCACTCCCCAAACTGTGGTTCATTGTCAGCGTTCCGAGCCACCGCCCGAGCAAGTCACTCTTCCATACGATCCGGGTTCGGCCCCACCGGCTATTCGCCTTCCCCTTCCTCGGGATAATTCCCACTCTCAGTATGATAAGCTTCGACGGTGGAGAGCGTATATACCTAGCCCCTTCACTCCCAATAGAGACTCCCGGTCGTACGAGAATTGTTTCAGCAGTCCGGGGTACGGGTGTTTGCTAGTGGATGTGGAAACGAATATAAAATGTCTGTTTCCCACCTGTAAGGATAGGAGGTGTCACCTCACTCAGGCGTCTGGCCAATGCATCTGTCATAACACCACCTGCGTTCCATTGAACGCCGGCCTCCAGCTCCTTTGTGGCTGGCCGAATGTCTCTCATATCACTGTTGGGTCTAGGGCATTCCGCATTGCTATGAGGCCCGAATGGGCTTTCCAAAGCTGGATGAAATGGGCTACTGGGGGTTCCCTGCTCAACGAGTGCGATGCTAGCCTGTACACGGAGCAAGGATACTACTTTTTCTTTAATGTACAGCGACCAATGTTTTGTCACCCCATTTCCCCGCCAAATTGCTATCGGGACTCTAGTCCCCACCACAGTCCCCAGCCCCACTGAGTGGATACTGCGGCCCACTGCCCCACTGAGTGGATACTGCGGCCCCCTGCCCCACTGAGTGGATACTGCGGCCCCCTGCCCCACTGAGTGGATACTGCGGCCCCCTGCCCCACTAAGTGGATACTGCGGCCCCCTGCCCCACTGAGTGGATACTGCGGCCCCCTGCCCAACTGAGTGGATACTGCGGCCCCCCACTGAGTGGATACTGCGGCCCCCTGCCCTACTGAGTGGATACTGCGGCCCCATACCCCACTGAGTGGATACTGCGGCCCCCTGCCCCACTGAGTGGATACTGCGGCCCCCTGCCCCACTGAGTGGATACTGCACCATAAAGTGGCGCGCCGGTCAGTCTCAGCCGAATTCTGCGATGGCTGGAAGAAACCTCAGTCCCAGCACCCAACCGGGGCCACTCAGCCGGATGGGGAATTCTGAGCGCCTTGACACTGGGCGTGTGGGGGGTTCCTTGGCGGTCAACGATAGGAGTTATTTTATTTGCGGCCCTACCATCCTGGGAAACGAGAACTTGGGAACCCTCGGGGCAATAACAAAGGAACTATCTCAACTGCGGCTGTTTGCCATGCAGAATCGGTATGCTCTTGACTATCTTCTGGCCCGTGAAGGTGAGGTATGCGCTATAGTGCAGGGTAAGTGTATCATGGGAGTTCAAGATTTAACCGCTAACATCACTACATTTATGGATCGCATAAGGGACCACCTGGACGGTATGCAGGACCCTGGCTCTTGGGGTAGCTGGGGATTCGGAGTTTGGAAGGATTGGTTGATAAATATGGCCATGTATCTAGCAGTGGCACTCAGCTGCATCTTTGTGGGCTTGGCCATCCTTAAATGCGTGATAGGTAAAATGCAGGATGCGGTGGAACAGATAGCTGCCCCTTGACTCTTCGCTGCTCTGATCCACGAGGATGCAGCGGATGATGGGGTGCTGCAACAGGAATTATAAATACAGCAACGAATGTTCCTAGATGAGGGGCAGTGACTGCGGCTTGAACCTATAGGTTAACATAAAATGATAAAAGGAGGGAATGAGGAATTGAACAAATGAATGTGATAAAAAAAATAGGATTATCAGTTAAAATAGTATAGATAATAGGGCGGGTCCGATGGCAGTGAGCTCACAGACAAAGAACAAAGGAATTTAGCAAAGCCTGGCTAGAAAGGGGGAGGGTAGCCACATGGAGAGAATGGTGAAAAGGATGCTGGGTAACCAGGGGGCCCAGTATTGAGAAATGCAAAGTGACCCAATCAGGATATATGGCCAGGTCAGGAGGTGTATAGAATGACCAATGGGAAGCTTATATGTGAATCTAACTGTGATTTTGAATATATTTGTTGAGACCCTTTGTCCTCGGTCTTCTTGCTCTGCGCTCCCAGAAGACGGCTGTGTGTGTGTTCTCAGGTACTACGAGTAAGGTGAAAATAGATAAGTCCCCGGGGCCGGATGGGATTTATCCTAGGATTCTCTGGGAAGCCAGGGAAGAGATTGCTGAGCCTTTGGCTTTGATTTTTATGTCATCATTGGCTACAGGAATAGTGCCAGAGGACTGGAGGATAGCAAATGTGGTCCCTTTGTTCAAGAAGGGGAGTAGAGATAACCCCGGTAACTATAGGCCGGTGAGCCTAACGTCTGTGGTGGGTAAGGTCTTGGAGAGGATTATAAAAGATACGATTTATAATCATCTAGATAGGAATAATATGATTAGGGATAGTCAGCATGGTTTTGTGAAGGGTAGGTCATGCCTCACAAACCTTATCGAGTTCTTTGAGAAGGTGACTGAACAGGTAGACGAGGGTAGAGCAGTTGATGTGGTGTATATGGATTTCAGTAAAGCGTTTGATAAGGTTCCCCACGGTCGGCTATTGCAGAAAATACGGAGGCTGGTGATTGAGGGTGATTTAGAGATGTGGATCAGAAATTGGCTAGTTGAAAGAAGACAGAGAGTGGTAGTTGATGGGAAATGTTCAGAATGGAGTTCAGTTACGAGTGGCGTACCACAAGGATCTGTTCTGGGGCCGTTGCTGTTTGTCATTTTTATAAATGACCTAGAGGAGGGCGCAGAAGGATGGGTGAGTAAATTTTCAGACGCCAATAAAGTCGGTGGAGTTGTAGACAGTTCGGAAGGATGTTGCAGGTTACAGAGGGACATAGATAAGCTGCAGAGCTGGGCTGAGAGGTGGCAAATGGAGTTTAATGTGGAGAAGTGTGAGGTGATTCACTTTGGAAAGAATAACAGGAATGCGGAATATTTGGCTAATGGTAAAATTCTTGGTAGTGTGGATGAGCAGAGGGATCTCGGTGTCCATGTACATAGATCCCTGAAAGTTGCCACCCAGATTGATAGGGTTGTGAAGAAGGCCTATGGTGTGTTGGCCTTTATTGGTAGAGGGATTGAGTTCCGGAGCCACGAGGTCGTGTTGCAGTTGTACTAAACTCTAGTACGGCCGCATTTGGAGTATTGCGTACAGTTCTGGTCGCCTCATTATAGGAAGGACGTGGAAGCCTTGGAACGGGTGCAGAGGAGATTTACCAGGATGTTGCCTGGTATGGAGGGAAAATCTTATGAGGAAAGGCTGATGGACTTGAGGTTGTTTTCGTTAGAGAGAAGAAGGTTAAGAGGTGACTTAATAGAAGCATACAAAATGATCAGAGGGTTAGATAGGGTGGACAGCGAGAGCCTTCTCCCGCGGATGGAGGTGGCTAGCACGAGGGGACATAGCCTTAAATTGAGGGGTAATAGATATAGGACAGAGGTCAGAGGTGGTTTTTTTACGCAAAGAGTGGTGAGGCCGTGGAATGCCCTACCTGCAACAGTAGTGAACTCGCCAACATTGAGGGCATTTAAAAATTTATTGGATAAGCATATGGATGATAAGGGCATAGTGTAGGTTAGATGGCCTTTAGTTTTTTTCCATGTCGGTGCAACATCGAGGGCCGAAGGGCCTGTACTGCGCTGTATCGTTCTATGTTCTATGCAAGTTGCTTATTATTAAATGATACTATACCTACAAACCCATTTCTCATTTTATTGACTACCGGGTGAAGAATTTAACTATCAACACTCCATGCAATGTTGCATTACAATACACGTTCCACTCTGAATATCTCGGTTCACCACAATTGGCACTTTCTGATCAATCAATCTTCTGTCCATGTTTCCCCTGACACATTTAATATATGAGCTCGTTCTCTTTTTTTGGTTTTTTTTAAAATTTAGATTACCCAATTATTTTTTCCAATTAAGGGGCAATTTAACGTGGCCAATACACCTGCTCTGCACATTTTTGGATTGTGGGGGCGAAACCCACGCAGACACGGGGAGACTGTGCAAACTCTACACGGACAGTGACCCAGAGCCGGGATTGAACCTGGGACCTCAGCGCCGTGAGGCGGTTGTGCTAACCACTAGGCCACCGTGCTGCCCATGAGCTCTAGGTTTTAACTCATATATGTTGGGTAGCAGTTATTAAACGGCCATTGGACGCCCATGTACGACAGAACAACAATTTTATAATAATCAACCCTCTCTGCTATCTTAGGAAACACTGAAGACGTATGTCAAACAAAGATTTCCAGCAGCGAAGTCATGTTTCTTTGCCTTCATTAACCCACACTTCTTAAGTATTTGATTTTTATTAACCATCAACGAACTGTCACTAGTTGCATTTTCGACTTGGAATCTTCTTTTCCCTCTGCTTTGAAAAATAAATTTGTTGTATTCGCAATTCTACAATCCTTTATGCGCCACATTCAGACTACAGAGAGTTGGAAAATTGCGTTCAGTCCTTCAGCAAATTCCACCTCTGATGTGTGTGTCTCAGTCATAGAGTAATAGAGGTCTACAGCAAAGCATTGAAAATTCCCTTTGGCCCATGTCGTCTGTGCCGGTCAAGTATTTGGCGAATAGCCTGGTTTGCGTTCCCTGCACGTGCTTATCTAAATACGTATTGAATGTTACGAGTGTTTCGGCTTCCATAATCGTTCAGACAGTAAGTGGCAAACTGCCATGACCATCAGGGTGGCAAAATATCTCCTCACATACCCTTACTTTAATCCCTGTCCCCCCCCCCCACTCCCTCCCCCCCCCCCCCCCCCCCCCCCCACACACACACACACTTCCGTCCCCTGGTTATTGTAAACTCCACCAAGAGGAAAGGTTCAAGTCTGCGTTCACATTTCCGGGCAGTAATCCCATAAATGGACCCTTCCTATCAGATTTCAAAGAAAGTAATCACTGAAAACTGGATCTTTCACTCGGAACTGGGCAGCACATCCTCAGGTCTTCAAGTCAAATGTCAAGAATTAATCGTTTACATCTGGCATTCCGGTGTCTCTATGGGTAAATACCGTTCTTGTCCTATAACTCAATCTATTCCTTAGTCCACCATCCATATCCCTGATTCTATGTCAACAAACAGCTTATTGATCGCGAAACATGTGAGGAACAAATGTCCGCGCGTTTCATACTCTCTTCCTGCTTTACATCTTCTATACTCATAGAGCCATTTTCCTCTTCTCAATAATGCTTTGCTTTATTATTCACTCATTTCGCAGAGCCTACATCTCCTCCCTCAGCTATCCAACACCAGTTTGGTTATTCCACGTTATTTTCACAGGGATATAACTGAACTATTCTCGAACTTTGCATCATTTAATGGACGCCTGTTGGTTGTGAATTTTTGACAGCTTCTTTTCTGGGTCACATCACGTCTTACTCCATTGACTTTGAGTATTAGACAAGTAATCGATCTAACTCTGGATCAGGTCATTTGATTACGTCAACTTAATCTTTGATATAAAAAGATTTTTGTTCACCAAATGAGTCCCTTCTGACAATAAATCTAACTAAACAACATCACTCTGAAGAACAACATCCAGTAATTTCCTGTAAGTCTGGGAAGGTGCAGATTCAGAAAATGTTTTTATTACACTCGAGCATCTCTTGCTTCATTCAGCATTTTAAACTGCTGTTACTAACTCTGGATTCAAATGATGACACCGTTTATTTTTGTCACTGATAGATGATTCTGCCGCTCTGTGATGCTTTGTAAATATGTTCCTCTACATTTTCTCACTGGTAAGTGGTAGATGGAAGACCGAGCAATTTAATTGGACTCTTTTGAATTTCGTTCCATCGAACATTAATTAACTCCATTTTGAAAACAGCCCTTCTCCATGACCACGCTGCATACTGAACCATCCCCTATCTCCCCTTACTTCTTGTAACAACACAAAGTTTATCCCATAACATACAATATCTAGCCCTGTCCCTTTCCTGTGGCTCCGGCTCTCTTATCGCTCGGGACCTCTATTCACACATGACTGCCTGCACTTCCCACTTCTCATCCATTATATTTGTTGCGTTCCAACGAGGATATAACCATATTCCACTGCATCAGTGATGGGAACAAGCATGCGCAGAATAAGTCACTCTGCCGCTCCAAGGACCAGCCTGTTTTCGCAGGGGCTGTGTTCAGACATCGCAGGAAAGCAACTGGCCAATTGGCTGGGAACCATCTCATATTAACCTACCTGGGCGAGGAAACAAACTGCTGAGTGGAGTATTTGTAGCCATTATTCGTTTTTTCTTGATTGGGAAGATTTATTGACATTGCTGCGGTGTACAAATTGCATTATGTCAGATTAGTATCCGTAATAATATATTAGCTGTAACAAAGTAATTCGGTATTCAGAGATCGACAACAGGACAGCCACAGCCGGAATAATGTTGCACAAATCTCGAGAATGCTTTACATGACCGAGATACCCATTTCTGTAGGTAGAGGGAATATCAAGCATATTTTCTGTGTAACCTAATCTCCTATCCCCTAATCCTGGCGCTGCGGAAGCCTCAAGCTACAATATATTGTTAGTATTTTTCCCTAATCCTACCTATCCAATCATCTATCTCAATACTTGTTCAATATTCTTTCTTGCAGGCTCTTGAGGAGCGGAGCCATTCACGGTGGCAACGACTGACCCGACGGGAGAGACTCACATCTGCCTTTCCTAACGCTGCTGCGCACCCTCCCGGAATAACCACAAGGTTTACGATTCACAAGGCAGTAAAGTTTGGACAGGTTTCGTTCAAGGTCTCCTGCACGCCCTGCCCTCTTTCTATTTTATTGGTTGGCTCCACATTCCCTGTCTCCCTGTTTATTCCGCGGGCGACCACCTTGGAATCGCGTCCCCCACAAAGCTCCCAAATTGATCGATGCCACGCAGTTATTCCAAAAGTCACTGGTGATCTGAATTCCGGCAAATCAGTTTCCTCATCTGACGATCCTCGTAGCAATTCGACAGAAGCACAAGCACCATGTGACAAAGTGATTTAATTCGCTAATTGCTCCACATGGCTAAAGCAATAGATGATCAGAAAAAAGGAGTAAACAGACGAACACTGTAACATAGTGGGGCGGCGCGGGAACACAGTGGTTACCACAGTTGCTTCACAGTTCCAGGGTCGAAGGTTTGATTCCCATCTTGGTTCACTGTCTTTGCACAGTCGGCACGTTCTCTCCGTGTCTGGGTTTCCTTCGGCTGCTCCGATTTCCTCCCACAGTCCAAAGATGTGCAGGTTTGGCCATTCTAAAATTTCACTTCGTGTTCCAAAAATAAGGTTAGGTTGGGTTAAGATGATAGGGTGTGGGGCTCTTTTCAAGGGCCGGTGTAGACTCGATGGGCCGAATGGCCTCATTATGCACTATAAATTCGATAATTCTCCGAAAACTCTTCTCAAATTATTGTAATTTTCCAACCGCTCAGAACGACCCCCGCACTGTCTCCGCTCAAACCCCGACCATCTACTAAACGCCGCTCTTGCCCGACTGACCACTGTATGATCAGTACCACTTCCCAACGGGATTTCCGCCACATTCAACCCACAAGCCGCACGGGACACTCCGCTACCGTCCATTGGCCCGGGATTTATTCCATGACTAACCTAACCGCTGAACAAGCCGGAACCCCGCTACGGCCCCAATAAGATCGTCACTCCGCCCACACACTAAATATCCTATCCAAAAATAGTGATGTTCTGCAGCCTCCACGTCAAACCCTAGCCCCGCCCTCCGCGAGCTCCAACAGCCCACACAACAGGCCGACCTCTGAGATTGCCCCTGGGACATTCCCGATTTCTGCAGATGCACGGTCCATTCTTCCCCGCTTCCCAAATGATTCTAAGTCCACACAATCACTGTCTCCCCGACTTCTAGACACGACTGGCCTTCTGACGTTCAACGCTCCACCTTCACAAGGGGAGTTAGCAGTCTTTGTTCAAGACTCTCTGAAGATTAACGCGTAGTTGAGTCACTGTTCGGAAGGCCAATACAATGTTCTCATTCATTTCGAGAGGGCGAGAATACAAGATCAGGGATGCACTTCTCAAGCTGTATAAGGCACTGGTCAGTCCACACTTGACGATGCAACTGCAATTATTTGCCGTCAACTTGCATACTTGGCACTGTTGTCTGTGATAAATAATCTACTTGAAGAACAAGAATTCCTGACTTGTTTATTCCAGATACTGAAATTAATAAATTCAATTGATACGAAATTATATTGTCTCTCCAAGGATACTTACATGAAGATAATGTGAGAAGCAAGTTTTAATATTCGAATAAAGTGATTGGAATGACAGTCCATTTCTTTCCTGAATACAAAGGAAGAATCTTTATGTTGAATGGGAATCAGTTAATCATGTATTCAGCCAATAACAGGTCACTATAATTTGGGATACTTTAAATCAAATAACTAACATCAGTGTAATTTGGTCATTCCGTGAGCAATAATTACAGATAAACAGCATTATCTGAAATGAAAGCACAAATAATCAGCTGCATTAAATTTATGTCATCACATGTTAGTAACATAGCGATAAACAGCATGCGAGCAAAATAATAAATCATGTTTTCACATGAGCTGATCTGCTGGTACATACTGTTAAAGGTGACATGTGTGAAGCAAGTTAAAATAGATAACATATCCCCCAGAGGTTAGAAGAAGGAGCGGAGACACAATTGAGGTACATTAGGTAATAAAAGCAATGGATAAGTCGTGTTGCGGATGATTTCTATTTGGGGTATTCCGGGATGAAAGGTCATAGACTCAGGATATGTCCATGATGATGAGAAACCACTTCTGCCAAAGTGTTTTGAATGAATGGAATTCGCTCCACCAGAGTCTGGTTGGTACTGGTAAAGTGTGTATCAGGGAGTGGTTGGACAATGTTTTAACTGGTAATGGTTGAAGCGATGTGGAGAATGGGCAGGGCGGTGGAGACCAGGCCATGAACGGTGTTTAAGGCACGAGAGGCTAAATTTCCTCCTCCAACTCCTCGTTCCCATGTTCTAAGAAATAACTATTCTATCTGATTTCATCATCGATCACTTGATCTGGAGACCTGCAGGTAACAGCCCTCCAGTACAAATCTGGTGTTCTGGATTAATAAGGAAATGTATTTATTGATATGATGATCAGAGGTTATGGAGAAAAGGCAGGATAATTTGCATGCGGAACATATCCCCACGATGAAATATTGGAGCAGACTTAATGGGCTAAATGGCCTAATTCTGCTCCAAAACGTTATGACCTAATGACATTTTGGACAATAGAAAAGGTCGGTTGCCTCCTGGAGCTATGCAACAGAAAATCAGATCAAGTACAATATGAATATACATGCAAGGGTAAAGATGAGTTGCAAATATCGAGGCAGGAACCAAAATGCGGATTAAAATTGATCAAAGGCGCGATGAAGTGTATGAGATTAAGTCAAAGTAAAACACACCTGATAAATTGGGAAGAAAAATGTTACATATATTGTGATAAGTATATTCTTCCTGTTACTGCAGTAACGTGCCGATTGGCACAACAATTTGACAACTTTCTCCCGGTTGTGATATTGTCCTTGTTTGAATAAACTGTAACAGATTATCTGGACATCAGTCAGGACGTTGGGAATATGAGTGGAGAGATAAGCATTGACTGAGGTACCGAAACCACTAACCCCCTGCGAACACTTTGATGTTTAGATACTGTTATCTGAAGTCGCGAAAATAAATACAACATAATATTGAAATTTCAATGTGAGTGCGCTCCTGTCGTCAGCCTAGTGTCCTTCTGTCAAGTGCAGAATGCGACAATCATGCAAAATGAATGTTAAAATCCATTGAACGTTGGGTCAAATATATATTCAGTTCCGAGATAAAAGATTGATAGGGCTGTGAGTGCCCATGCAATAACAAAGTACAATTAAATACGCAGTAATTGTGATGTCATTTAACGCAATAATTATTAGATGAAAGAGATGGAACAAAATAAAACCAGTTGGCATTACAGAATAAAATGTAGAGGAAGATAAAATGTAACTAACCAATCCGGTGCCACAGTGGTTAGCACATCTGCCTCACAGATCCTGGGGCCCGGGTTAAATCTAGGATTTCAGTGACTGTGTGTCGTTTACACGTTCTCTCCATGTCTGCGTAGGTTTCCTCCGGATGCTTTATATTCCTTCTACCGTCTAAAGAGATAGAGGTTATGTGGTTTGGCCATGCTAAGACATTTCCCCTTTGTGTCCAAAGATATGCAGGTTCGGTGGGGTTACGGGAATGGTGCAGTGGAGTGGGACTAGGCAGTCTTATCTTTCAATGGATCGGGGCGGACTCAATTGGCTTCCATTGGCACTGTCGGGATTCTGTGGATATCCATACAAGGAAGGGTGGGAAATACAGATTTGAAACACACTCCATATGTGAACACCGATGTTTACGCAACAGAAACATGTACAATCCACGGTTCGGAAGGAGGTTTACGTTCCTATATGTCAACCTTTGGTAATGATATTGCTCAACTCTCGCAACATGTAATGCAGGTAACGAAAAAGTATCGCCATGTTTACTGAGACAAACACATCAGAACAGAGAGGAGAAGATAGCGGAAGGAAGAAACGAAAACTTACGGAGAGCCACATCTTTTGTTGTCGCGACACACAGGGCAGATTCGCGGTCAATTCCAGCCCCACGTGACCCGGAGTCACAACACAGTTCTGTTAAACTATAATATTTGCAAACATTTCTACGGTCCTTGGAACTTAACAGCCCAATAACTTGAGTCACCACGTTTGCAAGTGTAAACACAACTACTGTTATTATTAATATTTATCATGAAGTATGCAATTAATACAACTGGATAACATCCAGCTAATAACGATTACTCCCTTCAACTGTCCCACCGACTCCCCACACATATGATAAAGAAACACAGAGGGCTGTAAAGGGGTAAAATAACAAGCACGAAGTTCAAAAGATAAGAGTCTTTACATCAAATTGTAGTTCTTACGCATGGTTGCTGATTAAATATTCTGGTTTTAGCCGGCATTGATCTTCGTGACAGAGTGAATCATTCAGAATCGCAATAGGTTAGGAAAATGCAATAATCGCAGACTAGCCGGCTTTCTAGAAATTCGTATCGAAGAAGGCCCTTCTGCTTCAGGTTCACATTAAGCCTGAATCTTTCTGGAGAGCTACTTTATTACACATCGCACGTTGCAATAATTACATTGTTTACTCTAAGCTTCGGCAACGTAAAGAGAACTCCACACAGTCTTCCTGGACAGAGAGACCGCCAGTACAGTGGCCTTCTGAAGAGGTTTAGTTAGTTCCTTATTGGAGAGAGTTAGTTCGGTCACGGCATTCTGACAGCCAGAATCAAAAGTGGAATCTCGTATCACGTAAACTATTCCAATGAGGTCAGGTAATATCACCACCGTATACCGGCAGAGAACAGTGTCTTCGGGCAGATTGTTTGCCATCAGATAATTCAATCAGACCGAGTAATCCCGGATACCCGCCCGTGTGCAATCACTCGTCAAAATCATCAAAGGCTTCTTTTTGAATTTAGGATACAGGCAGCCTTATATATCCACGTCCATGAATCATCCATGGATCAAACATGTAGCGGCAATAATAAAGGAAAGGAGAAATATCAGAATAAAGAGGGAATGAAAAAGAAGCAACTTTAACAATACCCATTATACAATTATCACCATTTGTTGTGTGTCAGCTTTTCAAAACTGTTTCTTTTCCTGCACTGAATCAACATTACATACAGTTTATGTCATAGAATCTCCATTGTGCAGAACGTGTTCATTCGTCCCCTTGGAGTCACTGAACCTCCGAAAGACCACCAGCATCAAGGCCCACTCCCACACCCTATCTGTGTAAACCGAATTCACTTTTAGATGCAGAGGGGTAATGTATCATGGCCAATCCATCTAACTCCAATAGCTTTGGACGTGGAGGTAACAGGACTACACGGAGGAAAACTGAAGAGAACTTGTAAACTCCATACAGTCTCCCAAGGTCGGAAATGAACCAGGTCCCTGCAACGTTCAGTCAGTAGTGCTAACCACTGCACTGCCGCCTGTATCCTGGCTGCCACGTCGCTGCCACGCCTGGTCAAATCCTTAAAGTCAGCATTAGCAAAACGCCCCGCAAGGAACTGAGCTCTGGCGGTCCAGAGGTGTGTGTAACACTAAGGCACCAGTTACTGTGACACCAATTACACTGACGCGAGCCGCATTGACACCACTTATACTGGCAAAAGAAGCACTGACAATAGCCGCACTGACTCCAGTTGCATTGGCACCAATTGCACTGGCACGAACTACACTGATGTTTGCCGCACTGACTCCAGTTGCACTGCCACCATCAGCATTTAGCGAAGCCGCAATGGCGCCTGTTCCACTGCCAACTGGTCCATTGGCATAAACTGAACTGACGCCAACTGGACTAATTCTAGCCACAATAGCACAAGACCCACTGCCCCATCAGCACCAACAGTGACTTTAATGACACGTATTCCACTGGCCCCATCAGCACTGCCACTGGCCACACTGACACAGAATGCACTGGCCCTATCAGCAATGACAATGTCCACACTGACACAGGTTGCACTGGCCCCATCAGCACTGACACTGGCCACACTGACACAGGCTGCACTGGCTCCATCAGCACTGCCACTGGCCACACTGACACAGATTGCACTGGCCCCATCAGCAATGACACTGGCCACACTGTCACAGGAAGCACTGGCCCCATCAGCACTGACAATGTCCACACTGACACAGGTTGCACTGGCCCCATCAGCACTGCCACTGGCCACACTGACACAGATTGCACTGGCCCTATCAGCAATGACACTGGCCACACTGACACAGGAAGCACTGGCCCTATCAGCAGTGACACTGGCCGCACTGACACAGGTTGCACTGGCCCTATCAGCAGTGACACTGGCCACACTGACACAGGAAGCACTGGCCCTATCAGCAGTGACACTGGCCGCACTGACACAGGTTGCACTGGCTCCATCAGCACTGACACTGGCCGCACTGACACTTATTCCACTGGCCCCATCAGCACTGACACTGGCTGCACTGACACTTGTTGCACTGGCTCCATCATCACGGACACTGACCGCACTGACACTTGTTCCTCTGGTCCTATTACACTGACTCTGGAAACACTGACCCGGAGTGAACTGGCAGCAGAGCAATTATATTTTCCAGATTCACACTGCTTCCACTGGAACGAGAGCGGGAGGCACTATCACAGGACAAGATATCCAGATACCCGGAGTATTGCAGTAGACCCTCGGGTTAGAATCCCACAACGGCAGATGGTGAAATATGAATTTAATAAATAAAACTGGAATTCGAATCAACACGTTAATCATACAAGCATTGCCGGTTGAGCTATAAAATCAGGATATGTCCTTACCAATTTGAATACATGCAACGCCAGATCCACAGAAATGTGGTTGACTGATTTCTGGGCAATTAGGGATGGGCAACAAATGCTGGCCTTACCATAGACCCACTGGTGCACTTGCAGCAACAAGACGAGGAACAGCGGTACAACCAGGAATAGTACCAGCAGCACGCCCAGCATAAATGATTATCAGCAACAGCAGCAACTCTAGCTGAGACTTCACCAGCCGCAGGCCCAGCAGAAACAGCACCAGCAGAAGCCGCAGCAGAAACAGCACCAGCAGCAGACCCAGCAGAAACAGCACCAGCAGCAGACCCAGCAGAAACTGTACCAGCAGAAGCCCCAGCAGAAACAGCACCAGCAGCAGACCCAGCAGAAACAGTACCAGCAGGAGAAGCCCCAGCAGGAACAGCACCAGCAGGAGAAGCCCCAGCAGAAACAGCACCACAGCAGCAGTCCCAGCATAATCAATACCAACAGCAGCAGCCGAGAAGAAAAAGCACCAGCAGGAGAAGACCCAGCAGACAGTACCACAGCAGCAGCCCCAGCAGAAACAGTATCAACAGCAGCAGCCCCAGCAGAAACAGCACCAGCAGCAGACCCAGCAGAAACAGCACCAGCAGCAGACCCAGCAGAAACAGTACCAGCAGAAGCCCCAGCAGAAACAGAACCAGCAGCAGACCCAGCAGAAACAGTACCAGCAGGAGAAGCCCCAGCAGGAACAGCACCAGCAGGAGAAGCCCCAGCAGAAATAGCACCACAGCAGCAGTCCCAGCATAATCAATACCAACAGCAACAGCCGAGAAGAAAAAGCACCAGCAGGAGAAGACCCAGCAGACAGTACCACAGCAGCAGCCCCAGCAGAAACAGTATCAACAGCAGCAGCCCCAGCAGAAACAGTACCAGCAGAAGACCCAGCAGAAACAGTACCAGCAGAAGACCCAGCAGAAACACTACCAACAGCAGCAGCCCCAGCAGAAACAGCACCACAGCAGCAGTCACAGCAGAAACAGCACCACAGCAGCAGCCCCAGCAGAAATAGTGCCAGCAGCAGCAGTCACAGCAGAAACAGCACCACAGCAGCAGCCCCAGCAGAAATAGTGCCAGCAGCAGCAGCCCCAGCATAAACAATACCAACAGCAGCAGCCCCAGCAGAAACAGTACCAACAGCAGCAGCCCCAGCAGAAACAGTACGAGCAGCAGCAGCCCCAGCAGAAACAGTACCAGCAGCAGCAGTCCCAGGATAAACAGTACCAGCAGCAGTCCCAGGATAAACAATACCAACAGCAGCCGCAGCATAAACAGACCCACAGCAGCAGTCCCAGCAGAAACAGTACCAACCGCAGCAGTCCCAGCATAAAGAGTACCAGCAGCAGCAGTCCCAGCATACACAGTACCAACAGCAGCCCCAGCATAAACAGTACCAGCAGCAGAAGCCACAGGATAAACAGTACCAGCAGCAGCAGTCCCAGCATAAAGAGTACCCGCAGTAGCAGTCCCAGCAGAAACAGTACCAGCAGCAGCAGTCCCAGCAGAAACATTACCAGCAGCAGCAGCCCCAGCATAAACAGTACCAGCAGCAAAAGCCCCAGCATAAAGAGTACCAGCAGCAGCAGTCCCAGCAGAAACAGTACCAACAGCAGCAGTCCCAGCAGAAACAGTACCAGCAGCAGCACCCCAGCAGAAACAGTACCAGCAGCAGCAGCCCCAGCAGAAACAGTACCAACAGCAGTCCCAGCATAAACAGTACCAACAGCAGCAGTCCCAGCAGAAACAGTACCAGCAGCAGTCCCAGCAGAAACAGTACCATCAGCAGCAGTCCCAGCAGAAACAGTACCAGCAGCAGCAGCCCCAGCAGAATCAGTACCAGCAGCAGCAGTCCCAGGATAAACAGTACCAGCAGCAGTCCCAGCATAAACAATACCAACAGCAGCCGCAGCATAAACAGACCCACAGCAGCAGTCCCAGCAGAAACAGTACCAACAGCAGCAGTCCCAGCATAAAGAGTACCAGCAGCAGCAGTCCCAGCATACACAGTACCAACAGCAGCCCCAGCATAAACAGTACCAGCAGCAGAATCCCCAGGATAAACAGTACCAGCAGCAGCAGTCCCAGCATAAACAGTACCAACAGCAGCAGTCCCAGCAGAAACAGTACCAGCAGCAGTCCCAGCAGAAACAGTACCAGCAGCAGCAGTCCCAACATAAACAGTACCAACAGCAGCAGCCCCAGCATAAACAGTACCAGGAGCAACAGCCCCAGCAGAAACAGCACCAACAGCAGCAGTCCCAGCATAAATAGTACCAACAGCAGCAGTCCCAGCAGAAACAGTCCCAGCAGAAACAGTACCAACAGCAGCAGCCCCAGCATAAACAGTACCAGCAGCAGCATTCCCAGCATAAACAGTACCGATAACAGCAGTCCCAGCATAAACAGTACCAGCAGCAGTCCCAGCAGAAACAGTACCAGCAGCGGCAGCCCCAGCAGAAATTGTGCCAGCAACAGAAGCCCCAGCAGAAACAGTACCAGCAGCAGCAGCCCCAGCAGAAACAGTACCAACAGCAGTCCCAGCATAAACAGTACCAACAGCAGCAGTCCCAGCAGAAACAGTACCAGCAGCAGTCCCAGCAGAAACAGCACCAACAGCAGCAGTCCCAGCATAAATAATACCAACAGCAGCAGTCCCAGCAGAAACAGTCCCAGCAGAAACAGTACCAACAGCAGCAGCCCCAGCATAAACAGTACCAGCAGCAGCATTCCCAGCATAAACAGTACCGATAACAGCAGTCACAGCATAAACAGTACCAGCAGCAGTCCCAGCAGAAACAGTACCAGCAGCGGCAGCCCCAGCAGAAATTGTGCCAGCAACAGAAGCCCCAGCAGAAACAGTACCAGCAGCAGCAGCCCCAGCAGAAACAGTACCAACAGCAGTCCCAGCATAAACAGTACCAACAGCAGCAGTCCCAGCAGAAACAGTACCAGCAGCAGTCCCAGCAGAAACAGTACCAGCAGCAGCAGTCCCAGCATAAACAGTACCAGCAGCAGCAGTCCCAGCAGAAACAGTACCAGCAGCAGCCCCAGCATAAACAGAACCAGCAGCAGTCCCAGCAGAAACAGTCCCAGCAGAAACAGTACCAGCAGCAACAGCCCCAGCATAAACAGAACCAGCAGCAGTCCCAGCAGAAAAAGTACCAGCAGCGGCAGCCCCAGCAGAAATAGTGCCAGCAACAGAAGCCCCAGCAGAAACAGTACCAGCAGCAGCAGCCCCAGCATAAACAGTACCGACAACAGCAGCAGTCCCAGCAGAAACAGTACCAGCAGCAGTCCCAGCATAAACAGTATCAGCAGCAGCAGCACCAGCATAAACATTACCAGCAGCAGCAGTCCCAGCAGAAACAGTACCAGCAGCAGCAGCCCCAGCATCAACAGTACCAGCAGCAGCAGCACCAGCAGAAACAGCACCACATCAGCAGCCCCAGCATAAACCGTACCGACAGCAGCAATCCCAGCAGAAACAGTGCCAGCAGCAGCACCAGCAGAAACAGCACCACAGCAGCAGCCCCAGCATAAACCGTACCGACAGCAGCAATCCCAGCAGAAACAGTGCCAGCAGCAGCCCAGCAGAAACAGTACCAGCAGCAGCAGCCCCAGCAGAAACAGTACCAACCGCAGCAGCACCAGCAGAAACAGTACCGACAGCAGCAGCCCCAACAGAAACAGCACCAGCAGCAGCAGCCCCAGCAGAAACAGTACCAACCGCAGCAGCACTAGCAGAAACAGTACCAGAAACAGCCGCAGTAGAAACAGTATCAGCATGTGCAAACCCAGCAGAAACAGTACCAGCAGCAAATTCCCGAACAGAAACAGTACCAGCAGCAGCAGCCCCAGCAGAAACAGTACCAGCAGCAGCAGCCCCAGCATAAACAGTACCAGCAGCAGCAGCCCGAGCCCCAGCAGAAACAGTACCAGCAGCAGCAGCCCCAGCAGAAACAGTACCAGCAGCAGCAGCCCCAGCATAAACAGTACCAGCAGCAGCAGCCCCAGCAGAAACAGTACCAGCAGCAGAAGCCCCAGCAGAAACAGTACAAACAGCAGCAGCCCCAGCAGAAACAGCAGAAACAGCAGTACAAATATCAGCTGCATTGGAAAAGAGTGTTGAGGATTGTTCGAGGGTACAACAGGAGCTAGGTTGGAGACTTGGGCAGAGAAATAAAAAAATGAAGTTTAATCCAGAAAAATGTAAGGTAATGCAGTTAGGTAGACATAGTCTATTGGGGAACTATACCGTAAATGGCAAAACTCTTGGGAATTTAGAAAGTCAGAGAGATCTGGCTGTGCAGGTCCACAGATATTTGGAAGTGGCAACACAAGTTGACAGCACAGTCAAGAAAGCATACGGAATGCTTGCCTTCATTGGAAGGGGTATCAAGTATAAATCAGGCTACTCATGCTGCAGTTGTATAGAACCTGTGTAAAGCCGCACTTGGAATATGCGCACGATGCTGGTTGCGACTCTACCAGAAGGATGTGGAGGCGTTGCAGAGAATGCTGAGGAGGTTTATCATAATGTTGCAAGGTCTGCAGGGTGTTAACTATGCCGTTAGGCGGAATAGACTCTGACTTTTTGCAGTAAAACTGCGGAGTTTGAGGGGTGACCTGATAGACGTCTAAAGGTTTATCCTGCGCATGGATAGAGTTGATGGGCAGGCCCTCCTTCCCATGGTGGAAGGTGCAGTATCCAGATGACATATGTTTATGGTTCGTGGGGCATATATAGGGGAGATGTGCGAGGCAGATTTTTTGTACGCAGAGGGTGGTCAGTGCCTGGAACGCATTGCCAGTAGAGGTTGTGGAAGCAGCTACATTAGCGGCGTTCAAAAGGCATCTTGACAAATACATGGATATGATGGAAATAGAGGGATTCCACACAAGGAAGTGCTGAGTGTTTTGGCGAAGTTTGGTATCATGACCGGTACAGGCTTGGAGGGCCGAATGCCTGTGCCTGTGCTGGATTGTTCTTTGTTCTTTGTAATCGTCCATGAATCTGCACACCGAGCATTATATGCACCCTGCATGGAAACTAATCGTTTTTTTAGATAACCAGATGCTATCTGTACAGAAAATTCCAAGTGTCGCCACAGCAAGGCTATGCACAGTTGCAATAAGACATCCATACTGCTGTACTCACGCCTAGAAATGAAGGCCAACATACCATTTGCCACTTTACCCATTAGCAGTAACTGCATGCATGCAGTTTGGGGGCAGCACGGTAGCCTTGTGGATAGCACAATCGCTTCACAGCTCCAGGGTCCTAGGTTCGATTCCGGCTTGGTTCACTGTCTGTGCGGAGGCTGCATATCCTCCCCGTGTGTGCGTGGGTTTCCTCCGGGTGCTCCGGTTTCCTCCCACAGTCCAAAGATGAGCGGGTTAGGTGGATTGGCCATGATAAATTGCCCTTAGTATCCAAAATTGCCCTTAGTGTTGGGTGGGGTTACTGGGTAATGGGGATAGGGTGGAGGTGTTGACCTTGGATAGGGGGTAGGGTGCTCTTTCCAAGAGCCGGTGCAGACTCGATGGGCCGAATGGCCTCCTTCTGCACTGTAAATTCTATGTAATCTATGTATGCTTTCAGTGATGGGTGTACTAGTATAACGAGTTGTCTTTCCACGTCAACATATCCCAAATGTATCTCCACTTAAATATTACTCTTCCGTTCTATCCTATTTCCCAGGTGATAATTAAACATTCATCTTGGCCATTCATTCAACTTGTCGATATCACTCCGAAGTCTCTCAACATCCTCCTCAACACTCCTATTCCCACCAAGTTTATTGTCGTCAGAAAACTTGAAAATATTGCAATTGTTTCCTTTATCCAAATTTGTGAAGTATGTTGTGAATAGAGTGCCCAAGAGGTCATTCCTGCCGATCCCCTCATCAGCAGCTGCCATGGGGGCAAAGCCCCATTTCTTCCTACTCTCCGACCTGTATCTCTCATCAGCACTCAATACACGCTAATATATTATCCCCAAACTCATATGCTTCAATATTGCAAACTGACATCGCATTTCCGACATTATAAACATTTTTATTTCAAAACATGCGAGCTAGAAATGATGGTGTTTGTGTGAACAGCACAAGACTGAACGTACATCAAATATTCACATTTGTATAGTTAATTAACCTGTTAGAAATCGGCCAAAATTTGGAATTTCGAAATCCAATCCGAACTGTGTGAAACAACTCAATGACGTAATCTGTTTGTTCCCTTGCAGAAATATAACTGATGTTGCAACTTCAATGTCCCTGCGGTGATCCAAGATGGTATAACTGAGAAGCTTCCGTCAGAAAGAACCTTACAAGTTAACAGCGAGGCATGAACTGCAGCCGGAAGGATCCAATGAATTCACAGTGAAGATGCCGGAAATATTTGCAAGTATCGAGCAAGTATTTTATACGTCCCTTGTTTTTATTGGTGTTCCCGGTAAGTTACTCTTCTCAGCTCAGTTGTTTAAATCTGTGATTGAGGTTCTCCGGTTATATACTGTTACTCATTAAATTTTCTGTTGAGCCGATGGTTACCGTTATGCAGGCACGTGATCATTGTTCTGATCTGTCTTCAAACTAACTACCCGAATTAGCTCTGTGCGATCACCGATTTCCTCAACAGATCAGCCACCCGTGTGTACAACTTACATCTCAACGGAAATGTCCAGTTATTGTGTTTCATTTCATATCTTGATACTTGAACCCAGACTTAAATTTGTACATGGTTTTTGACGGACGGAATCAGCAGGAATACGAAACATAATGAGAGTTGCAAATCAGAGATGATGACCTGATTCACGTGGCAATATATTCCTGAGAGCAATTGTCGGTGTAGAATTGTACTGACTGTGATCACTAATCGCAGTCGAATACATAACCACAGTAAATATCTGTTAGTGAGTCCATCTGTCAGTTCTGGTTTTGTACTGTTTAGAAAGCAGGCTAGGGTTAGATACCTGACCGAACTGACCATTGATAAATGTTGATATCTGTCAGTTTTAGAGTTGCACTGAGTGTATGTTACTAAACAGAGTGGAATACGCGATTTCCCCCTCCAGTGTCCATGTATTACTGGGAGTACCTTTCAGTGTAGAATTGAGTGCAGTGTGCGTCGCAAACTGGTGTTAAATAATTTGATTCAATTTTGATATCATGACTTGGGGTCTGAGTGATGACCATTCTAAGTAGCTGGCGCTCTCTTTTACCAATCTTTCACACTGAAAAGTTGAATGTTTTGTGCAGTTGGTTGACGATTCTTTCCAATGGGTGCGTACAATACAATGTGCAATCCTGTGTGTGTTTCGTAATGATCTGCTCAAACAGAAACTGTCGTTTCGGAAATTTGAACAACCCGACAAAACTCTAACTGTGCCCCAATCCACTTCGTGGTTTGGTTCACTTCCATTCTCCCAGAAATTAATTCCAATAACTGTTGCATTGTGACGGTAGTTGAACCTGGGGCACTATATTAATTGATTCATGGATCTATTCATCAGAACCGCTAATTGGCCCAATTCCGTTCCTGCACTCTGATTGTCCAAGGAATATTTGGAAACTTGTTTTTCCAATTGATACGAAACACCTGACGGCTAACGTTATTGGAACACATTTGCAAGGATAATGTCAATGGATGACTTATTATCCATGTGTTTACAAATTTGTTCTATTCCTCCTCTCAGTTAAATCTTGTCTTTTGTTTTGGAAATTACATTGTTGTCTTCCGATTGCATCTCAGTTATGTAAGTGTGGAACAATATTCATCCTTTCCCCATGGCCACATCAATTCCCACCTTCTGCTGCTTGCGCACTTAATTCCAATATTTCTTGCCTTTCGTCGTGAGTCTGTACTGTTGCAATTTTACACTTTAATTCCAAAATCAGAGTGCTTGGTAATTATCTTATTAATTAAATCCATAATGTAGATAGTTATCCATATACTTTAACAAGGTGTGACCTGTTTGCAATGTGTGTTGAAGACAGTTGATTATATTCTGTATGTCTGGGCTTTCCGTTTTTTTATGACCATTAGCTTAATTTCTTTCCGGAAACAACAGTTAGCCACGCTGCAATTATTTTGTGTGCGAGCCTCTGTTTCAAATCATCTACCATTAAATCCTTCGGCAATGAACTCACGATTGTTAATGAACACGAAATAAATGACGTGCTATCTCGCCCCATCACATTTTCAGCAACATTTTTGAATTAAATCCATCTACACCAGCTATGTCGCTTTTCTTTGATTACTTTGGCAAATATTTGCTTTAACGTAATCAAATGTTTTGGTTGGATTTTAATCGCTAGCATCTCACAGATTAGTTGCTACATTCATGATGCATTTCCCTTTCTCAAGCACAGGGTCCGAATGCACATCCATCGGTTCATCCCGCGCCCAAAGACTCACATTAGCAGTGAACCCTTCGAAGCGCGGACTTGTGCTTCACAATTACTTTTCCATTTCAAACTTGTTAGTCTGGTCGTCCCTGCTGAAAACGGTAATAAACCTCGTTAGCCTTTTATAGAGTAGATGGCATCAGGTTATTCCAGACTCAAATTGCAGCGACATTGGAGTTAATAACTTCGTATGTTCGTAAGATATAGGAGCAAATTTGGGACATTCGCCCATCGAGTCTGCTGCGTCATTAGATCATGGCTGATATGTTCCTCATCTGTTATCTACAATGTTGCAGACCATGAACTGCATGGCGACATCAGCCAGAATATCTCCTCCCTAGACTCGGAGCGGGAGTCGGCAATTTAGCCTCCCGAGCCTAACACCCTCAATGTGATCATGGATGATCCCATCATGGCCTTAACGCCAGTGTCCTGCCCGCTTATTATTACTATTCACAGATTAACAATTAAAAATCTGTATAATTGCTCCTTAAATTTACTAACTTGTCTATCTGTGTTCAAGCTATATAAGATGTTTGAGCCAGTTCTGTCTCCTCTCTCACATGGATAGTTAATGGTAAATTCCTGACTCTATTGGTGAAATCATCATTTCCTTTGACTTGGGAGATGTCATCATAATTGTTCAATTCAACAGCCGTTCTCACCACAATCACCCTCTCTGACAGAAAATTCCCTTCCCGCGTTTCATATTAATTCTCCTATTATATCCCGGACTTTCTCACCTGCCTTGAATATATTATTAGCCACCACTACTCCTTTCCAATATATACGACTTGCTCCACATCGTGCCAAACGATTCAGATGATGCTTCCCTGCAATATGCTCCTGTAATTTATTCATTATCCAGTAACCCAGGTTCCCCTCCAATGTGTTTGAAGGGACACTGTGCCAGGTTCAGTCAATTAGCCGTGTTCATGTTTCCGTTCCTTCCCATCATGGCTGAAACAGTGTGAAATCCCCCTTTGACTTCGCCTTGCCGCAACAAATTTGCAAATACAAAGTATACTGTTCTTCAATTTCAAACTGAACCACTTCAGAACCTCCATTGCAGTTCTGTGGATGATCCATCTGGGAGAGCGTTAAGCTTTAAAGGGAGCATGAATTATAAAATGGATTCCATGCATTGAGATGTCAGCTTATTCAAATATGTAATTCTCCTCATTTCTTCGAACTTAATAATTCGAACAAGATCATCAGCCCATTTAACCACTGAAATAAACCTGCATTATTTACGACATATTTGTGTTTGAACTAAAAAGAAATCTTGTGCCATCATCTGTTTACTCATTTAGGAATGACAAGGACTTTCATACTTAATTATGTGTTGTATGGTCCAACTGTCCAAAATCGGTTTGCTTTTGCCCAGTGTCAGATTTAATATCATTAAATACTTTCTCAGTTAACGATAGAGAATACAATGCAAACCGTGAAGAATGTCGGAAATGTATATATATATAGTGCATTATGCGGATGTGTATTTTGCAGTACAGCTATTTAAAAATGAGGTCAATCTATTTCGATGATTAGTCTTCTTAATCTGTGACAAAGGAGTTAACAGCTCGGCAGTCTGTGATGTCACTCATGGGAGGGCTGGGTCTGCATTTTTTGTTCAGTTGTCAGCCCTGCCCTGTGCCTGTTGTCTTTAGTTTTCTGTCAGTGTTCTGCTCTGTGTTCAGAAGAAAATAGTTGTGTTTCCCAGACAGACTTCTGAAAGCGTCTCTCCCAAGGACTTGTGAACAAACCGACAAGCGACTGATTGTTACCTTTAACAGTAAGTGGCATTTGACACGTTTGTGGATTTTGCTTCACTCAAATTTTAGAGGGAGATGAGGAAGAGCAGTGAGACTGCTCTTTATTATTATAATAACTGCTTAAGTGTTCATCAAAAGCTGATCTGTTTTTCTTTTGCTTGAATGTTAACAAGATTAATCGTGTGTTCTAAGGAAAAAAAATTTAAGTAACGATAAATCCCTACTTGTCAGAAGAATCACTTTTGGGGGTGAAGAATCATTTCCTTACAGTTTACAAATTGAACAGATTGTTGGAATTTCTCACCCGATTTCCTTATATAAACTGGGGGCCTGATCTGGTCTGGTGCTGTAACAACAAGTCCCGAAAATGTGCAAAGTTCAGCTCCACTACATATATTACATCCTAATAAATGAGACAAACATTTTACCTTGTATTGCTGACACTCGTCAACCATACCCAACATCCGCTTCTCTTCATGTTACTGTCCAATAAATGCAAAACCTGTCCATGCAGTCCACCACGCTTGACTTTCCACCTACTTCCAAACATCTATATTACTGCTTACCCTTACAAAGACTCAATCACACCCATCCATTCCATCGCTCACAGACTTAAAGACTCACACCATCACACTGTCATAAAAATTAGCTCAATCAAACACACACCTGTGCTCATTAAAATTTAGAATAATCATGAGAAATATGAGATGGATGGAAGGCTATACTTGGTAGATGCTGAGAATCTGTTTATAATTGTGCGAGACTCTAGATCCTAGGGTCATATTCGCGGTATATGTGGTCACCCATTTCGGGCAGAGATGAGGAGGAATTTCTACTCAGGTCATAACCCATAAAATTTTCAGAGTAGAACCGACTGAAAACTGCAAAACTACAGATATACCTGGCTCCACCCCTTAATTACGTCAGAAAACACTGTGTTGTCTCTTTCTTCTCACACGTCCCATGCCTTGTGCATTCAGGATTAAGGACCAGCCGTCACAACATTATCTGCACAGCAGGGGTCCTTCAAAATAAAAACCATGTTTCATTAACGACCTTTAAGTAAGCAAAGGTAAGTTAACGTGTCAAATTATTTACTGGAAATAATTGTATGGGTTACGTCGCTTAGTATGTTCAAGGTTCACATTTACATATTTTACTCAGGGAATAATCAAGGGTTTTGGCAATAAGGTGGGAGAGTGACGTTGCGGATTATCAGAAAAGCCGCAAACTGACTGGATGGCGGGGCAGTATCGATGGACCGAATGACTGACCTTTGCTCCTGTGGCATATGGCTTAATGCTCTACTCTCTGCCTCACAAGCCTGAAGCAGTAACAAAGGTTCACATCCCCACAATCTCACATGATAAATGTAGGAAGTTGTTAAATCTTTCTGTAATATTTGTTGCGGTAATGCTGTTAAAATCCCTGGTTTAACACAGACATAATGTATGCTCATGATCTGAATACGGCTGGCAAACGTGTCCCATTATTGCTTTCAATCATTTACTTGCTTGCTGAAAGGTCGTTAATAAAACATGTTTTTTATTTTGAAGGACACCTTCTGTGCAGATAATGTTGTGACTGATGGTCCTTAATCCTGAATTGGGCATAGGACATTTGAGAGGGAAGAGAGGAAAGAATATTTTCTGACGTTATTCAGGGGTGAAGCCAGGTCTGTCGTAGTTTTTCAGTTTTCAATATTTTCCTCTCTCACAATACAGGCCTTGAGCCGAAACCAGGAATATTCTCTCCTCGGTTTCTGCATAGATTCCGTGGATCTGAGTAACTGCCTTGTACCCCTATTTCATTTTTCCTCTTGAATTTCTGATACTTGTCGTCTAAACTCACACGTACTGAAATTAGCCATGAATGTGTTTTATTCAGAAATACCGAAGGTGTTGTTTGAAATTAAAGTGCAGTAAGAAGTCTTACAACACCAGGTTAAAGCCCAACAGGTTTGTTTCAAACACGAGCTTTCGGAGCACTGCTCCTTCCTCAGTTGAATGGCGAGGTATGTTCCAGAATGATTTATATCGACAAAGTCAGAGATGCTGGACAATGCTTGGAATGCGATCATTTGCAGGTAATCAAATCATTACAGATCCAGGGAAAGGGATAATCACATGTTGAAGAGGTATGAATTGTCTCAAGCCAGAACAGTTGGTGGGATTTTGCAAGTCCAGGCCAGATGGTGGGGTGTGGATGTAATGCAACATGAATCCAAGATCCCGGTTGAGGCCGCACTCATGCGTGCGGAACTTAGCTATAAGTTTTTGCTAAGCAATTCTGCGTTGTCGCGTGTCCTGAAGACTGCCTTTGAGAACGCTTACCCGGAGATCAGAGGCTGAATGCCCTTGACTGCTGAAGTGTTCCCCAACTGGAAGGGAACATTCCTGCCTTGTGATTGTTGCACGATGCCCGTTCATTCGTTGTCGCAGTGTCTGCATGGTCTCGCCAATTTACCACGCTTCAGGACATCCTTTCCTGCAGCGTAAGAGGTGGACTACATTGGTCGAGTCGCACGAATATGTGCCGCATACCTAGTGGGTGGTGTTACCGCGTGTAATGGTGGTATCCAAGTCGATGATCTGGCATGTCTTGCAGAGATTGCCCTGGCAGGGTTGTGTGGTGTCGTGGTCGCTGTTCTGACGGCTGGCTAATTTGCTGCAAACAAATGGTTTGTTTGAGGTTGCGCGGTTGTTTGAAGGCCAGTAGTGGGGGTGTGGGGATGATCTTGATAAGATGTTCATCTTCATTGATGATGTGTTGAAGGCTGCCAAGAAGATGTCATAGTTTATCCGCCCCAGGAAAGTACTGGACGACGAACGGTACTCTGTCAGTTGTGTCCCGTGTTTGTCTTCTGAGGAGGTCGGTGCGGTTTTTTGCTGTGGCGCGTTGGAACTGTCGATCGGTGAGTCGAGCGCCATATCCCGTTCGTATGAGAGCATCTTTCAGCATCTGTAGGTGTCTGTTACGCTCCTCCTCCTCTGCTCAGGGGAGGAGGAGCGTAACAGACACCTACAGATGCTGAAAGATGCTCTCGTAATAACGGGATATGGCGCTCGACTCATCGATCGACAGTTCCAACGCGCCACAGCAAAGAACCGCACCGACCTCCTCAGAAGACAAACACGGGACACAACTGACAGAGTACCCTTCGTCGTCCAGTACGTTCCTGGGGCGGAAAAACTACGACATCTTCTTGGCAGCCTTCAACACATCATCAATGAAGATGAACATCTTATCAAGGTCATCCCCACACCCCCACTACTGGCCTTCAAACGACCGCGCAACCTCAAACAAACCATTTGTTTGCAGCAAATTAGCCAGCCTTCAGAACAGCGACCACGACACCACACAACCCTGCCAGGGCAATCTCTGCAAGACATGCCAGATCATCGACTTGGATACCACCATTACACTTGGTAACAGCACCCACCAGGTACGCGGCACATATTCGTGCGACTCGAACAATGTAGTCTACCTCATACGCTGCAGGAAAGGATGTCCTGAAGCGTGGTACATTGGCGAGACCATGCAGACACTGCGACAACGAATGAACGGGCATCGTGCAACAATCACAAGGCAGGAATGTTCCCTTCAAGTTGGGGAACATTTCAGCAGTCAAGGGCATTCAACCTCTGATCTCCTTATCCAGTGACACTAGCATTCTCCAAGGCGTTTTTCAGGACACGCGACAACGCAGAATTGCCGAGCAAAAACTTATAGCTAAGTTCCGCACGAATGAGTGCGGCCTCAACCGGGATCTTGGATTCATGTGGCATTACATCCACCCCCCACCATCTGGCCTGGACTTGCAAAGTCCTACCAACTGTTATGGCTTGAGACAATTCACACCTCTTTAACATGTGATTATCCCTCTCCCTGGATCTGTAATGATTTGATTACCTGCAAATGCTCGCATTCCAAGCATTGTCCAGCATTTCTGACTTTGTCTATATAAATGATCCTGGAACATATCTCGCCATTCACCTGAGGAAGGAGCTGCGCTCCGAAGTTTCGTGTTTGGAACAAACCTGTTGGACTTTAACCTGGTGTTGTAAGACTTCTTACTGTGCTCACCCCAGTCCAACGCCGGCATCTCCACATCATCGAAATTAAAGTGCTGTGCTCTATCTTACAAATCTAATATATAATTCCTCATAATTATTTGAATAGGTCAGTTCCTTATGGTTGTTGTTGGACTTTGCATTGACTACTGTTTATAATTAGTGGGGGGCATTGGCAAACTGCTAGTGTCACTAGATAAGTAAACCATAAACCCAGAAAAATGCTCTGCGTACCAGGATCAAATCCCACTACTTCGCACGAAATTTGAATTTAATACAAATCTAGAATTAAAAGTCTAACGATGACGATGAAAACATTGCCAATTGTTGGATGGAGCTATGTGCTTTCCCTGTAGGGAAGGGAATCTGCCGTCCTTACCTGGTCTCCCAAAATGTGCCTCCACACCCACAGCGATGTGGTTGACACTTTACTGCTCCCTCACGGGCAATTGCAGATGGCCAATACATTCGGGCACAGCCTGTGAAGCTCCACCTTCCGTGAACACATGAAAAAATAATATTCTGCATTTACAGTTCATTTCTTTTCAATTATGTTTTGCTTCCATTATTGTTCAAAAACTGATATGGCTTTAAGTGGTCTATAATTGGTGTTCTACATTTTGTTTGAAGTAAATGTAGACGATTAGCTTCCGATTAGGATGAATGCCAACATTCCTTGTTGGATTCTGTAATATATTGTCGGTAGGCACTGAATGGCAGACATGTCAGCATTGTTCTTTCATTTCATTTGCATTTGATTTCAGTTATTAATATAAAGTGTATTAATATAGAGTGAAAAGTGTCGTTTCTTGCATGCTATGCATAAAACGCATACCTTACATAGGGAAGGAAAGAGATACTACAGAATGTAATATTACTGTCATAGCTAGGGTGGATAAAAGATCAATTTAATACGAGGTAGGTCGATTGAAATGCCTGATGGCAGTAGGCAAGAAACCGTTCTTGAGTCGGTTCGTCCGTGACCTCAAACTTTTATATTTGCTTCCTGCCGGAAGCAGGTAGAAGACAGTATATCCAGTGTGAGTTGGGTCCTTAATTATGCTGGTTGCCTTTCCGAGACAGCGGGAATTGTAGACAGAGTCAATTGATGGGAGGATGATTTGCGTGATGCACTGGGCTACATTCACGACATTTTGTACTTTGCTGCGATCTTGGGCAGAGCAGGATCCAAACCCAGCAGTGATATAATCAGAAAGAATGGTGCATATGTAAAAGTTGGTAAGAGTCGGAGGTGACATGCTAAATGTTCTTAGTCTTTTGAGAACGAAGAGTCATTGGTGGGCTTTCTTAACTCTAGTGTCTGAATGGTGGAGCAAGATATGTTCTTGGTAATCTTGGAGCTCTCGCCCCTTTCAACTTGGTTACCATTGATGTAGACAAGGGCATGTTCTCCTCTCCGCTTCCTGGGGTCGATGATAATATGTGTACCGTCCTGTGTACCCTCGTGCCCAAACAGGTTCAGTGGGCTACACGGTGGCCTCGGTGTGCACTGCAGACCATACTCCACATGACCCTCTCACAACTCGCCCTTCCCGCAACACTTCCAGACAAACATCCACTGAAGCGCGCTTCCCTCCGCAACGCAACATTTCCCGTCGGTGCATGGCACTGTGACTCCGCCGCCCCTCAGAGACTGCCGCCAAGGGTCCCGTTGGCAGGCCCAATCCATGCCAGTGAACGCACTGCGACTCCTTCCGGCGCCCTCCTCTCGGGGTAACTTCGGGCGACCCAGTTGGTCGGCTGACGCCCGGTTGCGTCGAAGGCTGTAGCGATCCGACCGCTGTCACTCTACGGAAGCACAGGCCCTGATGAACGGTCAGTGAGGGGGGCAGCATGGGGGCTGCCGTGCATACTGCGGCAGGGACGGTCCGTGGCTGGACATGAACGGTCAATGAGGGGTGCAGCATGAGGGCTGCCGTGCATACTGCGGCAGGGGCGGTCCGTGGCTGGACATGAACGGTCAATGAGGGGTGCAGCATGAGGGCTGCCGTGCATACTGCGGCAGGGGCGGTCCGTGGCTGATGAAAGGTCAGTGAGGGGTGCAGCATGAGGGCTGCCGTGCATACTGCGGCAGGGACGGTCCGTGGCTGGACTGATGAACGGTCAGTGAGGGGTGCAGCATGAGGGCTGCCGTGCATACTGCGGCAGGGACGGTCCGTGGCTGGACAATGTGGTCCCGGAGGTGCCAGCCCGACCTCGTGGACAACACCCGTCACCACCCGTCACTACCCGCTAAACCCGCGCCTCTCTGCACTCCGCCAACATCCTCTCGGCCAGCCAGCCGCAGGACTAGCTGCACGCATTGGCTCCTCTGGGATCATGTCCTTCCTCCTCTCTCCCTCAGCACCATGATACCTGTTTCCTGATTTTCAAAAGTACGGGAGAAACTCGCCGCTGGTAATTCCTCCTGGCAGAAGCTGAGCATCGCGGAGGCCGCGGGATTAGAGGGTCAGGGCGTTCATGACAGGCCAACGGTCTTTACCGTACCAGGGGTTAGAACACATTGACGCTGCTGTCCAGACACTGGACCCTTCTGTCTGGCACCTGCCGCTAGCCACGATTGCTGACTCACATGGGAATCTCCGCCTAATCGAGTTGGTTTCACTGGCCAAAGTACCTTTCCCAAGTGCAGCCAGTAGTTGAAATGTTTGCTGATAATCTGCAGGAAATCCCGCTAATTGATTGGCATAGTAATTCGACACAATCCCAGTGATCTGATCCGTGACTGGGGAACCTCTGAGGCCTGTTGTCCGATATTGAGATCCTTTGTGCTAATCCCGAGGAGCTGCCGAGGCGATGAAAAGTGTGTCGTGTTTTCGAGCGTGGGGATCGGCGCTCAGTGTGAATTATGACGATTAAAGTATATGATTAGGAGGAAAGTAACTGGGCACTTCTTCTGTCAGTGATACTATCCCAATAATGGTTGTATTTTAGACGAAGGAAGGCAGATTTGCAGTCACCTGGCTATTGCTGAATGTGGTAAATACTCTGCTGAGTGTTCTGATCCGGCAGTGTGCTCTTTTTCCAGACAGTGATGTCTAAACCTGGTGGTCGCTGATCGTTGGGAGTTTGTTTCATTCCTGGAAGAGAGAGTAATTCTGTGGCAGGTCTCATTCTGAGAGAGGTGTCATTTGATTGTGCTGGGGCATATCATCGTAAACCGAGTACTTATTCCTGAGGCGCTGCGGGGTTCTGAATCAGGCTGAAGGACTGATCCTGGGTGAAAGGCGATTAGTGGAGATATCAGTTTCCAAGAGATAGATCTGAAACAGAAAGGCGAGCATTCCTTCTTATTTTCACATCCCTGGATTGGAACCAACCTTGGAGACTGTCATTTCCAAACAAAGCTCTGAGTCTCTAATTATCTGATATGGGATGATAGTCCATACTGGGGGCATGGGAAGTTAGCCTACGTTAGACACATGGCCTGCATGTTTGGAATATTTCATAGAATTTACAGTGTAGAAGGAGGCCAGGAGGCCCATCGAGTCTGCACCGGCTCCTGGAAAGAGCACCCTACCCAAGGTTAACACCTCCAGCCTGTTCCCATAACATAGTAACCCAGTAACCCCACCCAACACTAAGGGTAATGTTGTACATTAAGGGCAATTTATCATGGCCAATCCACCTAACCTGCGGGAGGAAACCGGAGCACCCGGAGGAAACCCACGCACACACGGAGTGCAGACTCCGCACAGACAGTGACCCAAGCCAGGAATCGAACTTGGGACCCTGGAGCTGTGAAGCGATTGTGCTATCCACAATGCTACCATTGTTCCATACATGGTAGGGGTCAAAACCTGTAGAGGACCGATTTCTGGGATTGCATGTTGTGGGGATGGGGGAAAGCTGGCGATAGCCGATTCCTGAGTATTGCTTGTTTGGGCGCTGCCTCTAACAATGCTATTGTTATTTTCCCTATTGTGGTAGACGATATGGCCACGTGACATTGGTGGTAATCCTTGGAAAATGGTAATCCTGCTGACGTGCATCCACTGAGGACACCCGTTCCAGCATGTGTAAATCTGATTCAGAATCCGATAATTTATTGGCGGATCGATCGCTCACCCAATGCCAAAAGTTGCCGTCTTCGTGTACACTTTTTTTTCTCCTTTGTCCAAACATGACCTGTCAACGGGAAACCTGTCAAACAGATCAAATCAGATAGCCAATCTCATAAATCATTTAGATAATTGAACGAGCGTCCAGCTGTACCGACAGGGCTGAGGTTGGGATATTTACATGATGAAGTCAGAACAAGGCCCAATCCAGGCGGTTTGTGAAACTCAGATTCCTTTGTGCATGATTCAGAAAAGGACAATGTGTTTTCAGTAACTAGAAATATTTACTCTCGTCTCTGTCTTGCAGTTAATTTAATGACAATTCTGATCCTGTCCAGGAGAAATTGTGGCCTTACCGTCTGCGTCACTCGGTACCTCATCGCCATGGCCACAGCGGATCTTCTGGTTATTATCATCAAGCTCATATTGACAATAATGAATGCTTATTATTTCCCAGTGAGTTTCCTATACATCACCCCTGTGTGCAGTGTTCACGTTGTCCTGACGGGAGCAGCCACAGATTGTTCCGTTTGGTTCACCATAGCGTTTTCCTTTGATCGATTTGTGGCCATTTGTTGTGAGAAGCTGAAAACAAAATACTGCACCGGAAAAACAGCGACTGTGGTTCTCGCAACAACTGGAATACTGTTATTTCTTAAAAACATTCCCTTCTACTTCACATTTAAACCTTTATTCATATTCAACGATGTACCGTGGGGCTGTCAAAAGAAAGGAAGCATATATTTTGATCCTAGGTGGGTTGGATTTCAGTGGGTTGACACGGTCACAACTCCGTTGCTCCCATTCGGTTTAATTCTGTTGGTAAACGCTCTGACAGTCAGACACATTGTTATAAGTCGGGTCCGTCAGGAACTGATGAAGCAAAGTAAGGGAAAAAATTACAGTGATCGAGAGATGGAAAGCAGAAGGAAATCTATGATTTTACTCTTCAGCATATCTGGAACCTTCATTCTTTTGTGGTCGGTCAATGTTATAAAATTCGTGTATGTTAAAGTGATCGGATTATTTAATATCGGTGAATCTGTATACACATTAGAAACTGCTGCAGTTATGCTACTCAATTTAAATTGTTGTACAAACACATTTATTTATGTGGTAACTCAGGCCAAGTTCAGAGAACAAATCAAATTAACGCTCAAATACCCGCTCAAAGCCATTGCACACAGAGTCAACCAATCCAGGAACTCCGCCTGGTGACTGACAGCCGGATCAGCGAATCGGGCGGAACACAGAATCACTGCGATCTGCTTCAGCTCAGGATCAAGCTTGTTCCAATCACTCCGATAGCCTTTCAAACAGATATAATCATCAAGTCAGTAAAGTTCACATCAGCAAACCGTAGAATCTGAGCTGGTGAAGTAAGGACCATCAGCCAACCAGGCAATCTAAGGGAAAGACCCGCAGAATCACTGAGGAACTGAATAGAGAGAGAAGGCTCCATGTCATTGAACGGCAGTTCTGAACCACGTCACCTCCATTCAGAACACTGGCGGTTTAATGGTGATGGGGGGCCGGGCATGGCGGTAGGAAATGTGGCCAATTACATGCGAAGGAGAATCGCTTCCTGGTCTGACGTCGTCGTTGAACTTGTCTGGAGAGTCCCAGCGACATTTTGTGACATCGGACAAACATTCGCCTTCCCATTTAAATCTAGATATTCGCAACTTGAAATACACGGGATAGTGGTGGGGTTATCCAGGGAAGTCACAACTTTAAAATGTATTTCTGTCCAGAGTAATCTGCAGTCACATATTTCAACACACCGTCTTCTATCAATACTTCGCGAGCGAATTAAGTCTGGAAGCTAACGCAAACAGCTGCCTCGAGTTTCAAAGATGAAAGCAAGACATGAATAATCACAACACTTTCAGAAAGGCAGTGCGTCCTACCTCATTTACCAATCAGAATTATAGTTTTGATTGGATATGTGTCAATATTATTTAAATGGCAAATGTCCCAGTCGACAACAATCTGGAATGGTCAGTACATCTGTATTGGACGAAGGTTCACGTATAAATATTATTCACGCCATTCCCACTCTTAAGTATAGCTTCATGTAATATCATACATGGACAAATAGAACATACGAGCAGCCGGACGCCATTCAGCCACTCGAGACTGTTCCGCCGCCAATCAGATCATGGCCTGTAATAACCTAGCTCACGTGCTTACATGAATCAATACATTTCTGTGTACAATTGTTTAATGACTCTGCTTGCGCCAGTTTTACAGGAAGTGTGTTCTGAAGATTCATGAGCCTCTCAGTGTAAAATAGAAAGGCAGAGTACTGGCCTAATGGTAAGATTCTTGGTAGTGTGGACGAGCAGAGAGATCTCGATGTCAATGACCATAGATCCCTGAAAGTTGCCACCCAGGTTGAGAGGGTTGTTAAGAAGGCGGACGGTGTGTTAGCTTTTATTGGTAGAGGAATTGAGTTTCGGAGCCATGAGGTCATGTTGCAGTTGTACAAAACTCTGGTCCGGACGCATTTGGAGTACTGTGTGCAGTTCTGGTCGCCACATTATAGGAAGGATGTGGAAGCATTGGAAAGGGTACAGAGGAGATTTACAAGAATGTTGCCTGGGATGGAGGGAAGATCATATGAGGAAAGGCTGAAGGACTTGAGGCTGTTTTCGTTACAGAGAAGGTTAAGAGGGGACTTAATTGAGGCATACAAAATGATCAGAGGATTAGATAGGGTGGACATCGATAGTCTTTTTCCTCGGATGGTGATGTCCAGCACGAGGGGACATAGCTTTAAATTGAGGAGAGATAGATATAGGACAGATGGCAGAGGTAGGTTCTTTACTCAGAGAGTAGTAAGGGCTTGGAATGCCCTACCTGCAACAGTAATGGACTCGTCAACACTAAACGCATTCAAGTGGTCATTGGCTAGGCATATGGACGATAAGGGAATAGTGTAGAGGGACTTTAGAAGGGATTCACAGGACGATGCAACATCGTGGGCTGAAGGGCCTGTACTGCGCTGTAATGTTCTATGTTCTATGTTCGAAATGCGCAAGAACATAATTTTAAACAATGACAGCTAGTTCCTCATTGCCATGATATTTATCCAGATTGTAAATAGTTGACAGTCAGAAACCGTCTGCCGTGCAATGATGTTGCGTGTGGTAGCTTCCGCTCAGAAGGCATTACACTTTCAATTATATGTTCTGCCGGCGGGGTTGGCATTAATCCCAATCTCAGTCAAACCAGTAGCCCGGACTGAGTTGCATTGTCCCATTAGATAAAATAAATACCCATGGAATAACTTATTTAAGCATGCACCAATTTGTTAATTTGTCATCAGTGACATATCTATTGTCGTTACGAACCACCAAGTTCATTTAAACCTGGATAATGAGGAGCGGCGCAGAAACCCCAACAAACACTTCCTCCTGCAGCTGGTAAAGGGAATGGCAGACTGCCAGGAGACCCTCCAGAATCAAAACATCACACTGTGCAGGGAGTGTATCAGGGAAAAGTTCCAACAGAGCATCTCGAGGAGTTAAAAGTGCGTCGCTCACATTTGTACACATTTCATTCGTTGTAACACACATTTCATTAGTAGTCTTTACTCGAAAACGTGTTTCTTTTTGGAAAATAAATTTACAGTACCCAATTATTATTTTTTCCAAGGGGAAATTTAGCGTCGACAATCCACCTCTGCTGCACACCTTTGGTGTGGGAGTGAAACCCAGGTAGACACGGGGAGAATGTGCAAACTACACACGGACAGTGACCCACGGCCGGGATTCGAAACCGAGTCCTCAGCTCCCTATGCTGTAGTGCTAACTAGTGTGCCACGTGCCACCCCTGAAAACGTGTTTCTGATCGATTTCAGTTATCCAGACAAAAAAGTTGTGAAACATCATAAAGAGGTTTTGTTCAAATTCATGATGCCTTCTAATGGATTCAGAGGTCAATTTTGACCAGTGTGAAATTATATGTAGCTTCCGAATTCACTTAATGTGCAGATTTATTGGTGAAGTAATATCTCTCTCCCACAAGTCTGACAAATTATTTGCGAATAATTGCAGAACTGTTAGTTTACATATTTGCTCGATCAGGAAGAATGTTTCAGATTGTGATTAGCGGACCATCGAACAGTTCTGAAAATAATGTAAATGTGGTAGAAGATGAACCTTTCCATTTTGATGAGAAAAAGGAAAACAGCTAAACCCACCCCTACTTCCTATTTTCTGTGGCAACGTTTTGAAACTGGCAAGATTTCAGTGCCAAATATCTTTCTTTTTAATTAATGTCACTGAAATTAAAACAAATTCATATCGAAAAATGTGCAACACAACACAATAGTGCTGCACCTATCAAATTTTACAAGCAGTAACATGAACCCCAATTGCTGAAATATGCCATGAAGCAAGAAACAATGCCAGTCCCTCCCACACATAGATAGCAGTGACCAGACCTTTAAAGTGCAGAATAACAGGCCACTATATACCCACTCCCCGTGAACGTGACCTTCTCCAAGTATAGGAAATGCATTCAACCACTCAGCCATAGTGCGTCACTGGCTGGCGTCACTTGTCTCAAGGTTAACCACATTCATCACCGGACCAGCAGCGATACGATTATCAATGCATCATCCCGCCCCGTCCTCAACACCAGCTAGTCTCACACGACACACACAACATAGGCACGTTTTCAACTCAACCTTCAGGAGTGCCGATATGCTGCGGAAAAAATCAGCAGCTTGGGAAAGAAACAGAAAATGTGCGTGTGGTGAGCAGGATCTCCAAAACGCGGCTCACACTTAAATTTGACCCCTTCAAGAAACCTCCCTAAACACAAAATTGTTACATACATAGATACATCGATAAAGAGAAGATAGGAGCAGGAGGAGGTGTTTTAGATGTTCGAGACCGCTCCGCCATTCATCACGATCATTGCTGATCATCCAACTCAATAGCCTAATCCTTCTTTCTAGCCATAGCCTTTGATCCCATTCTCCCAAGTGCTAAATCCAGCCGCCTCTTGAATATATTCAAAGATTTAACATCAACTACTTCCTGTGGTAATGAATTCCACAGGTTCACCACTCTTTGTGTGAAGAAATGTCTCCTTATCTCTGTCCGAAATTGTTTACCCTGAATCCTCAGACTGTGACTCCTTGGTTCTGGACACACTCATCACTGGTAACATCTTCCCTGCATCTACTCTGTCTGGTCTTGTTAGAATTTCAAAAGTCTCTATGAGATACCCCCTCATTCTTCTGAACTCCTGCCAGAACAATCCCAATCTTTTCAATCTCTCCTCATATGACAGTCCCGCCATCCCTGGAATCAGTCTGGTAAACAATCGCTGCACTCCCTCGAGCGCAAGGACATCCTTCCTCAAAGGAGGAGACGAAAACTGCTCAGAATACTCTGAGTGGCTTCATCAAGGCCCTGTACAATTGCAGCAACACATCCCTGTTTCTACACTCGAAACCTATTAAAATGAAGTCCAACATACCATTAGCCTTTTTTACCGCCTGTATGATTACCTTCAGCGAATGGTGCGCAAAGGCACCAACATCCGCTGTACACTCCCCTCTCCCAATTTAGAACCATTCAGTTTGTAATCTGACTCCCTGTTTTTGCTTCTAACGTGAATAACCTCACAATTATCTAAATTATGCGACATTTGCCATTGATTTGCTCAGTTGGCCAACGTGTCCAGATCATTCTGTAGGATCCCTGCATCTTCGTCACAATTCACCCTCCCATATAACTTGTTATCATCTGAACACTTTGAGATGTTACATTCTATTCCTTCATCGAAATCATTAATAGATATTGTTAATAGCTGGCGTCCCCGCACCGGCACCTCTGGTACCCTACGAGTTACTGCCTGCCAATTTGAAAATGACCCATTAATCCCTTTTCTTTGTTTCCTCTCTGCCAACCAGTTCTCCATTAACTTCAACACATTTCCTCCAATCCCATGCACTTTAAGTTTGCACAATAATCTCTGATGCGGAACTTTGTCAGACACCTTTTAAAGTACAAATATTCCACATCGACTAGATCCCCCTTGTCAACTGTACTGGTTGCATCTTCAAAGAAGTTCAACAGATTTGTTAAGCATGAATTTCCCTTCATAAATCCATGCTATTCCACAATAAAGTCCTTCATAATCGATTCAAGCATTTCCCCACTACCGATGTTTGGTTTACTGGTGTATAATTCCCTGCATTCTCTCTACCTCCCTTTTTTAATATCAGAGAGTCTGAGCTACCCTGCAATCTGCAGGAACAGTTCCAGACTCCATAGAATCCGGGAGCTTGACCACCAATGCATCCACAATTTCCTGAGCCACCTCCTTAACCACTCTGGGATGCAGGTTCTCAGGCCCTGGTGATTTATCCGCCTTTACTACCATCAATGTTCCCAGCACCATTTCTCTTCTAATGTCGATCCCCCGCACTGCTTCCCTCTCACTAAACCTTTCATTCTCCAAAGTTTCTGGTGACTGATTTTTGTTCTCTTTTACGAAGACACAACCACAGCATGTATTGAATTGCTCAGCCATTTCTTTGTCATTTATTATGTATTCCCCTGTTTCTGTCTGTCGGGGGCCCATGTTTCTTTTTACCAATCTCTTCCTCGTCACATATATATAGCAACTCTTAGGGTCAGTCTTCATGCTCGCTGCAAGTTTCCATTCGTACTGACCTTTCCGCTTTTTAATAAATCCCTCTGTCCTTCTTTGCTGAATTCTAAACTGCTCCCAAACCACAGACTAATTTCTTGGCCAAGCAGTATGCGTCTTCCTTGTATCGGGTACTATTTCTAATTTCCTCTGTAAGCCATGGATTGGCCTGCTTACCGCCTTTGGTGTTGTGCCAGACAGTAATGAACAGTTTCTGTAGTCTCCCTATGTGTTCCTTGAATGTTTTGCCATGGTCTATCCACTTCCATTCTTTTAAGTAACTCTCCCAACCTCTCTCCCTCACGCCTCATATCTTCATAGTTCCCTTTGTCAAGATTCAGCACCCTAGTCTCCGAACCAACATCTTCACTCTCCATCTTGATAAAACATTCAATCATGTTATGGTCTCTCAACACCAAAGAGTCCCGAACAGCCAGGTTGCCAATGACGCCCTTCTCATTACACAGTACCCAGTCAAAGATGGCCTGCTCTCTAGTTGGTTCCTCCATATATTGGTCAAGGAAACCATCCCGTATACACTTCAGTAATTCCCTCTCTCCGGCATTGTGGCTTATTTGATTTGCCCAATCTATGTGAGGATTAAATTCATCCATGATCACAGATATTCCCTTGTTACATGCATCTGTAAGTTCTTGTTTATTACCATTCCAATCTCACCACTGTCTTAATTGCTCCCAATATTTTTCGCTACTGCCCTGTTTGAATTTTGCACTTGGTTTCTCCACCAATCACTTTTCTTCTTCACCTTTCTGCCTCTTGCTTTTGTCCTTGCTCCCTCATTCTCTGTCTCCTTTTTAATAGGTTCCCATCCCCCGCCACTAATATCTTTTGAAGCTTAGTATTTCTCAACTGTACCCATACAGATTCCACATTGTCAGAGCTAATATACTTTCGCACTACTGTGTTAATTTCATCTTTAACCAGCAGCGGCACGCCACCATCTTTTCTTTTATTCCTGTCCTTCCTAAATACTGAAAACACTGGGACATTCTGTTCCCATCCCTGTTCCCCCTGCAACCATGTCTCCATAATGCCAATGATGTCATATCCATTGATTTCTATCTGCGTGATTAGTTAATCCAATTAAAAAACAGTGGTTGTTTAGCACAGGGCTAAAACGCTGACTTTGAAAGCAGACCAAGGCAGACCGGCAGCACGGTTCGATTCTCGTAACAGCCTCCCGCAACAGGCGCCGAAATGTGACGAGTAGGGGCTTGTCACAGTAACTTCATTTGAAGCCTACTTGTACCGATTTTCATTTTTTCATTTTCATTTCATGGCAAATGTTCCGTGCATTAAGGTACAGCGACTTGAAGTTTGTCTTTTTTACAAAGTTTTTCTTGCTCCCAATATTTTTCTGTGCTGCCCTGTTGGAATTTTGCCCTCGGTTTCTTCACCTATCACTTTTCTTCTTCACTATTCTACCTTTTGCTTCTGTCCTGGCTCCCTCTTTCTCTGTCTCCTTGAATAGCTTCCAATCCCCGTGACAATATTTGCTAAATCCCTCTCCAACCGCTCTAGCAATTAGCCCCCTCGGATATCAGTCGCAGTCCTGCACAAGGACAACACATCCAGTTTGTGCAGGTCCCACCGCCCCCCAAACCAGTCCTAATGTCCCAGAAATCTGAAGCCATCACCCTGAAACCATCTCTCCAGCCACGTATTCATCCTGTTTCTCCTGTTATTTCTACTCTGATTAGCACGTGGCACCGGTGGTAATGCAGATATCACTACTTTTGAGGTCCTATTTCTTAACTTCCATCCTAATTCCCTGCATTCTGCTTTTAGGACCTCATCCTTTTTTATACCCATGTCGTTTAGGTGGGTACCTGGGTTCCGCGGATATGGTGGAGGTCTAAGCGTAAGTAGGGTGCCTATGGAGAAGGGCCGGCGGAGACTCCATGCGCCATATGACCTCCTTCTATACTGTGTATTTATTCTATGATCACTGATTGCAGACAATACCATGACTAATATCCTTTTCACTGTGACGGATCCCTGACTGACTAATTCCGCCTGTCTGTGACTACTCGGTGCCATGACTAATCCTGCTTCCCAGTTACCAGCCCGTACACTGTCTAATTGACCAAGATTGTGGTTAATGCCCCCTCCGTGTGAACAGCCCATACCAGAGTTAATTCCTCCTGCCTGTGAACTTACCATCCCATGACTAATTCCCATCAACAGTGATCAGCCCCTGCACTGACTAATTCTCATTTCCCCTGTGAGCAACTCCGTCCCTGACTGATTCCTCTGCCGGTGAACAGCCCCTACCCTGACTAATTCCCCTGCCAGTGAACAGCCCCTGCAGTGACTAATTCACCTCCCTGTGAACAGCCCCTACCCTGACTAATTCACCACACAGTGAACAGCCGCAACACTGACTAATTCACCACACAGTGAACAGCCCCCACCCTGACAAATACCCCCTCCCGGTGAACAGTCCCTTCCCTGACTAATGCCCCCTCCCAGTGAACAGCCCCTACCCTGACAAATTCCCCCTCACAGTGAACGGCCCCCACCCTGACTAATTCCCCTGACATCAGAGGGCAGCAGAGCAGAGCTACTGACCAGCTGTTCTGGGGAAATTTGCATACGAGCAGTGCGGTCAGCCGAAGTTGAAGGTGGTTTGTGGAGAGGCTGTTGGCAACTGACAGTTAAACCCGAAACACTTCATGAGTGTTTCCCACCCTACCTCCTCCTCTAACCAACCCCCCCCCCCCCCCAAACCAAGGTTGTTGGGAAGCGGGAGCAGGGTTTGAGGTAATATCAGGTAAGCTCTTCTTTTCTTTTTCTTTTTCTCGTTTTTTTTTTTAAATCTAGAGGTGATGTCAGGGAAGGCAGTACAATGCTCCTCCTGCAGAATGTTTGAGGTGAGGGACGCCGTCAGTGTCCCTGCTGATTTCATCTGTGGGAAGTGCACCCAACTCCAGCTCCTCAAAAACCGTGTTAGGGACCTGGAGCTTGAGCTGGATGAACTTCGGATCATTCGGGAGGCAGAGGGGGTCATAGATAGGAGCTTCATGGAAGTAGTTACACCAAAGACTGGAGATAGATGGGTAACTGTAAGAGGGGCTGGGAAGAAGCAGTCAGTGCAGGGACCCCCCTGCGGTCGTTCCCCTGAGTAACAAGTATACCGTTTTGGATACTTGTGGGGGGGACGACTTACCAGGGGTAAGCCATGGGGTACGGGCCTCTGGCACGGAGTCTGTCCCTGTTGCTCAGAAGGGAAGGGGGGAAAGGAGTAGAACATTAGTAATTGGGGACTCAATAGTCAGGGGCACAGATAGGAGATTTTGTGGGAGCGAGAGAGACTCACGTTTGGTATGTTGCCTCCCAGGTGCAAGGGTAAGTGATGTCTCGGATCGTGTTTTCCGGGTCCTTAAGGGGGAGGGGGAGCAGCCCCAAGTCGTAGTCCAGATTGGCACTAACGACAGAAGTAGGAAAGGGGACAAGGATGTCAGGCAGGCCTTTAGGGAGCGAGGATGGAAGCTCAGAGCAAGAACAAACCGAGTTGTTATCTCTGGGTTGTTGCCCGTGCCACGTGATAGTGAGATGAGGAATAGGGAGAGAGAGCAATTAAACACGTGGCTACAGGGATGGTGCAGGCGGGAGGGATTCAGATTTCTGGATAACTGGGGCTCTTTCTGGGGAAGGTGGGACCTCTATAGACAGGATGGTCTACATCTGAACCTGAGGGGCACCAATATCCTGGGGGGGAGATTTGTTAGTGCTCTTTGGGGGGGGGGGGGTTTAAACTAATTCAGCAGGGGCATGGGAACCAGGATTGTAGTTTTGGGGTACGGGAGATTGAGAGTATAGAGGTCAGGAGCACAGATTTAACTTCGCAAGAGGGTGCCAGTGTTCAGGTAGGTGGTTTGAAGTGTGTCTACTTCAATGCCAGGAGTATACGAAATAAGGTAGGGGAACTGGCAGCATGGGTTGGTACCTGGGACTTCGATGTTGTGGCCATTTCAGAGACATGGATAGAGCAGGGACAGGAATGGTTGTTGCAGGTTCCGGGGTTTAGGTGTTTTAGTAAGCTCAGAGAAGGGGGCAAAAGAGGGGGAGGTGTAGCGCTGCTAGTCAAGGACAGTATTACGGTGGCGGAAAGGATGCTAGATGGGGACTCTTCTTCTGAGGTTGTATGAGCTGAGGTTAGAAACAGGAAAGGAGAGGTCACCCTGTTGGGAGTTTTCTATAGGCCACCTAATAGTTCTAGGGATGTAGAGGAAAGCATGGCGAAGATGATTCTGGAAAAGAGCGAAAGTAACAGGGTAGTTGTTATGGGAGACTTTAACTTTCCAAATATTGACTGGAAAAGATATAGTTCGAGTACATTAGATGGGTCATTCTTTGTACAATGTGTGCAGGAGGGTTTCCTGACACAATATGTTGACAGGCCAACAAGAGGCGAGGCCACATTGGATTTGGTTTTGGGTAATGAACCAGGCCAGGTGTTAGATCTGGAGGTAGGTGAGCACTTTGGAAACAGTGACCACAATTCGGTGACCTTTACGTTAGTGATGGAAAGGGATAAGTATACCCCGCAGGGCAAGAGTTATAGCTGGGGGAAGGGCAATTATGATGCCATTAGACATGACTTAGGATGTGTTGGTTGGAGAAGTAGGCTGCAAGGGTTGGGCACACTGGATATGTGGAGCTTGTTCAAGGAACAACTATTGCATGTTCTTGATAAGTACGTACCAGTCAGGCAGGGAGGAAGGGGTCGAGCGAGGGAACCGTGGTTTACCAAAGAAGTGGAATCGCTTGTTAAGAGGAAGAAGGAGGCCTATGTGAAGATGAGGCATGAAGTTTCAGTTGGGGCGTTTGATAGTTACAAGGAAGCGAGGAAGGATCTAAAGAGAGAGCTGAGACGAGCAAGGAGGGGACATGAGAAGTCTTTGGCAGGTAGGATGAAGGAAAACCCAAAAGTTTTCTATAGGTATGTCAGGAATAAAAGAATGACGAGGGTAAGAGTAGGGCCAGTCAAGGACAGTGGTGGGAAGTTGTGTGTGGAGGCTGAGGAGATAAGCGAGATACTAAATGAATACTTTTCGTCAGTATTCACTCAAGAAAAAGATAATATTGTGGAGGAGAATGCTGAGACCCAGGCTGTTAGAATAGATGGCATTGAGGTGCGTAGGGAAGAAGTGTTGGCAATTCCGGACAAGGTGAAAATAGATAAGTCCCCGGGGCCGGATGGGATTTATCCTAGGATTCTCTGGGAAGCCAGGGAAGAGATTGCTGAGCCTTTGGCTTTGATTTTTAGATCATCATTGGCTACAGGAATAGTGCCAGAGGACTGGAGGATAGCAAATGTGGTCCCTTTGTTCAAGAAGGGGAGTAGAGATAACCCCGGTAACTATAGGCCGGTGAGCCTAACGTCTGTGGTGGGTAAAGTCTTGGAGAGGATTATAAAAGATACGATTTATAATCATCTAGATAGGAATAATATGATTAGGGATAGTCAGCATGGTTTTGTGAACGGTAGGTCATGCCTCACAAACCTTATCGAGTTCTTTGAAAAGGTGACTGAACAGGTAGACGAGGGTAGAGCAGTTGATGTGGTGTATATGGATTTCAGTAAAGCGTTTGATAAGGTTCCCCACGGTCGGCTATTGCAGAAAATACGGAGGCTGGGGATTGAGGGTGATTTAGAGATGTGGATCAGAAATTGGCTAGTTGAAAGAAGACAGAGAGTGGTAGTTGATGGTAAATGTTCAGAATGGAGTTCAGTTACGAGTGGCGTACCACAAGGATCTGTTCTGGGGCCGTTGCTGTTTGTCATTTTTATAAATGACCGAGAGGAGGGCGCAGAAGGATGGGTGAGTAAATTTGCAGACGACACTAAAGTCGGTGGAGTTGGAGACAGTGCGGAAGGATGTTGCAGGTTACAGAGGGACATAGATAAGCTGCAGAGCTGGGCTGAGAGGTGGCAAATGGAGTTTAATGTGGAGAAGTGTGAGGTGATTCACTTTGGAAAGAATAACAGGAATGCGGAATATTAGGCTAATGGTAAAATTCTTGGTAATGTGGATGAGCAGAGGGATCTCGGTGTCCATGTACATAGATCCCTGAAAGTTGCCACCCAGGTTGATAGGGTTGTGAAGAAGGCCTATGGTGTGTTGGCCTTTATTGGTAGAGGGATTGAGTTCCGGAGCCATGAGGTCATGTTGCAGTTGTACTAAACTCTAGTACGGCCGCATTTGGAGTATTGCGTACAGTTCTGGTCGCCTCATTATAGGAAGGACGTGGAAGCCTTGGAACGGGTGCAGAGGAGATTTACCAGGATGTTGCCTGGTATGGAGGGAAAATCTTATGAGGAAAGGCTGATGGACTTGAGGTTGTTTTCGTTAGAGAGAAGAAGGTTCAGAGGTGACTTAATAGAGGCATACAAAATGATCAGAGGGTTAGATAGGGTGGACAGCGAGAGCCTTCTCCCGCGGATGGAGGTGGCTAGCACGAGGGGACATAGCCTTAAATTGAGGGGTAATAGATATAGGACAGAGGTCAGAGGTGGGTTTTTTACGCAAAGAGTGGTGAGGCCGTGGAATGCCCTACCTGCAACAGTAGTGAACTCGCCAACATTGAGGGCATTTAAAAGTTTATTGGATAAGCATATGCATGATAAGGGCATAGTGTAGGTTAGATGGCCTTTAGTTTTTTTTCCATGTCGGTGCAACATCGAGGGCCGAAGGGCCTGTACTGCACTGTATCGTTCTCTGTTCTATGTTCTATGTTCTAAACAGCCCCCACCCTGACTAATCCCCCAGCCAGTGAACAACTCCCACCTTGGCTAATTCCCCTGCCAGTAAACAGCCCCAAAACTGACAAATTCCCCTCTCTGTGAACAGCCCCTCCCCTGATGAATTACCCCTGCATGTGAACAGCCCCCACACTGACTAATTCCCCTGCCCGTGAACAGCGCCTACCCTGACTAATTCCCCTCCCTGTGAATAGCCCCCACCCTGTCCAATTCCCCCACACTGTGAACAGCCCCTACTGTTGCTAGTTTTCCTGGAGTGTGATTAACACGCCTCTGTTGAAAGGCCGTGTGCTTAACACTACTATGGCTCTGTATGTGTAATTATGCTCGGAGTCGCCAGGTGCCGTATTGAGACAACGTCACAAGTATATCAAGGCCAGGTTCAAAGTAATAAATCTATACACCGATTATTAAGTCCAAACGATTGGTGTTTAATATAACAAATATAATAAATACACATGCATACGCTAAAGAGACTAACTTACTTCTAATACTGAACAACTAAATACTTATCTAGACAGGAACAGGCAAGGTCAGGGAGCAAGGCCTTCGTCCCGTTCTTGGTCTGCAACTTTCTGATTCGCAAAGTTGTCAAGGGCGAGCAAGGTCTGAATCACGTAGCGATCGTTGTGTTGGCACTTACAATTTGATGGCTGATGCTCAACGGCCGGTGATGAAACTGGAATCAGGATGCGATGTAACAGGTCTGGGCCGGAGCTCAAAACAGACTGTGCGGGACCTACTCTTATAGGTCCTAGAAGTCCGTGCCCCTTGGGGCGGGTTCTTTCACCTGCCAGGTATCGATTGGTCTCTCCCAATCGATATCTTTCAAACTCCCCAATCTGAGGGTCGTTCCTCCATGGGTGGGGCCGTCCCTACGGCTCTTTGTGTTGGTTGCTCTGGCGTCATTCTGTCTGGGCGTCTCTGGAAAAGTATCCATTGATACTTAAATGTTTCTATTGTTGGGGTCTGAATCTGGATCACCTCATTACTATGCAGATCTCTTTCCCATTTGCACCTTTGGCTGAAACTCGGCACCTGGCCAGAAACTGGTTTCTGTACGTGCAGAATGCAAAACAGTCTTCTGCAAGCTGCTTGTCCTCACGAAGACTGTTTTTCCCTGCAGCCTTAGCAGTTCTCCATTTTGTAGCCCAGTGTCCATCTTAGATGGCTACATTCCCTCCTTGTGATCCTCACGAGAAGTTGTGAAGGATCACCTATGCATGTTTCTTCGAGTGCCTTTGGGCAGGAACGGGAGGCTCTCCTTTTCCATTTCCTCAACCTGAGGGTCTGTACTATGATGCAGAGAATTGCAATCACCAACAGTGATTCAATCACATACGACATGGATTACCATGTTATGAATTTTGTGCACCAGGTCTGAACTTCGCTGATCAGAGCTGAGCACGGGGAAGTTGGTGTGAGGGAAACATTAACGGTGGGGGTTGTGGGGGAAACGTGACTTGCTTCCACATATACAAATACAACAACGTTTAAAACTAATAGTCTTCTCTTCGTCCTCTTTGTCCTCTTCCTTCTGTATGGCCGATCCTTGCCGTGAACCCTCCTTCGACATTCGAAAACTATGGGATCAAGCACAGTATCTGTCAATACACAGTTTAATATCTGTACTGTAAGTGTATCTGTCCTCTCATTCCAATTGACCCATTGAAATGACTGGCCAAGTCACTCCCTGTGACTCCCCTCATTTTTTTTTTCAAATGCGAATTTAGGAGCAGAAATACGCCTAACAACTTTCCTCCTGCGAGCCGTCTCGCAGGCTTTGCAAATTTACCATCTGAATGTTCCTGGATGTAAATAGCATGTGGGATGGCGGCCTAAGGGCTACCTAACGAATAATGAAACAAAGTTTGGAACAAAAAGGTCGAATGGGTTGCGTATGGGCTGCTACGGGTAAGATTTGGATGGAATCCCCGGGTAAGGCGTGCTGTGCCGTACCCGTGTTTGGCTGACCAAAGGGGGGTTCTCAGACAGGGCGGGTCCTCAGTGCCGTTTCTCCACTGCCTGAGTAACCTGGATTAAACGGGCAAGAATGTGTTTACCGTGGGGTTGCAGCCTCTATTCACCGAATAGAGGGGCACCTAAAAACAAGGGTGGAGCCAAGATGCTCCTTGTGAAAAGTTGAGCTGGGCTCCAGACATTTTAGATGTGCATGTGAGGTGGTCACAAGCTTTTCAGCTGAAAAAAAGATGGCCAAACTCCAACTGAACCATTAACATTAAAAGACAAACAAACACAAACTTACAAACAAAACATACGTGCAGGTTCCATCAGAAAGTATATCGCTTCCCTCAAGCAGTTCCTATTTTACATCATCTGGACACCTCACTTTTCCTCTGCCTCTGTAAACAAGGTCACAAAGGGGTTGCCGTATTGGGAGTCAGACACCGTGTGGTCCTGCTCTCCCGGATCCCACAGCCTTGTGTGGATAAGGCATGCAATCTTAGAGTTATGTGACCGGGGGTCACTTTCATCATTACAGACAAGTCTGCATGAATTGTCCCTGAGCCAAAGTGTGGGGTCTAAACTTGAAGGGGCATTGTCGGGGTCGTCGGGGTCGGTGGTGGGTCTGGGTATTTAACGGAGGTGACTGTCATGGGGTCACTGGAGTCGAGGTCGCAGTCGCTACAGTGGGGGCTGTAGGGTTGTGTTTACATTGGGGTATTTTATCCTGTAAACTGAGGGGCTAATTTTGTCCGAAATTGAGTACGGGCCGGAATATTTTGGTGCCAAAAAACTGCTGGGGTTATACACAGATAGCATTAGCAGTTGCCCAACCTGAAATTCTGTGGTGTGTACATTTTTATTAAAGCAAGCTGTGCTTTGTTTTCGTCGTTTTCCCAGTTGAACTGCGGCTGCGATCTGTGCAGACCTCACAGTCTCAACTAGGTCTTTAACAGCTTTCTCATGCGTGAGGGCCGTCACTTCGGGGCTAGTCATGTCCAGTCCTAAAAGGAATTCTGTACCTTTCATAGAGCGTCCGGTCATGAGTGTGTGTGGGGTGCAACTGTGGATGTTGAAACCGTGTTGCGGATAAACATGAGTGTGAATGGGAGCACTGAATCCCATGTAGAATTGTTCTCCTGAACCATTTTTCTAAGGGTCGATTTTAGGGTCCGATTCATACGCTCTACAATCCCGCTTGACTGTGGGTGATACGCAATGTGAAAATTTTGTTTAATGCTGAATATGGTCAGGACGTTCTTCATGCCACGTCCTGTGAAGTGAGATCCCTGGTCTGAATCTATACTTCTGGGTAAACCCCATCTCGTGAAGATGTGGTGGGTCAGGATCTTCGCAGCTGTCTTAGCTGTATTGGTTCTTGAGGGGAATCCTCTACCCATTTGGTAAAGGTGTCTATTACAACCAGCACATATTTATAGCCATTCCGACAAGGGGGCAATGGCCCTATAAAGTCGATCTGGAGGTTTGGCCAGGGGCCATTAACTGGTCGAGTATGCCGAAGCTGTGCCTTTTTGGAATACCTCTCCGGGTTATTCTAGGTGCAAATAAGGCAATTATCGATGTAATGGGTAACATCGGTCCTTAAATTAGGCCACCAACAGAGTTGCCTGAGGTGCCTCGTGGTCGGGTCGATCCCTTGATGTCCATGACCGTCATGGAACAAGGCAATCATTTGATTTCTGTCCTGTTGCGGGACCACATAAAGCTGGTCCTTGATGATGACACACTCATGTGTGGTCAGAGCATGTCGGAACTTATCGTACTGTGGCACAAAATGTCCTTTAAAAATCTCCCTGAGATCTCTATCCTGCTTCTGTGCCTCGGCTAAATCTTTAATGTCCGTCTGTGAGACTTGAACTGCACTCACAGGGGCGCTAGCTGCTGCGCTAGCTGGGGGTGTCCAAAAGTGTCTTCGCCTGGAACCTGCTTTAGCCAGTGCGTCGGCTTTTACATTTCCAGGGGGGGATGACCTATGGTGACTTCTAACTTTGATATTGCCAAAGGTCCTATCCTTCGCTTTGTCTAGGATGTGACGGAGTAAAGGGGCTGATGGAAGGGGTTTCCCGTCTGCGGAGACAAAACCTCCTGTCCTCCACAGGGGTAGAAAATCCGTTAAACTGTTGCAGACATATAGACTGTCCGAATATATGCCGGCCGGGCTGGGGAAAGAATCGGAGTGGTCCACTATGTAAGCTATGGCCGCGAGCTCTGCTGCCTGTGTGCCTAAGTGACCTGGCAATTTTAATGCAATCTCCTCTAAAGCGCGACCCTGCGCTTCCTCGACATAGATTCCGCATCCAGTGATACGCTCACCTTCTAAAACCGTGGATGAACCGTCGACGTATATTTTCAGTGGGCCACACGTGTCTGTGTGTTGGGGGCTATGTCTTGGGTTCCCTATCTTCCTGGGGGGTGTCTTCGCTATGAAGGGTCCTGTGTTGTGTAGGGGTGCTACAATTTCGCATTCATGGGGCTGTCCTGGATATTGGAGGTTGTCGGCTAAAAATGTGTGTGTCCGGGTCCGTTTAACCGTAATGTCGCGTCCTTGTAAAAGTAGTGTCCACCTAGCTGCCCTAATCTGGCTAACTGAACCGTCCTTCAGTCGACCGTCTAGGAGTAACTGTGTGGGGGTGTGCTCAGTCAAAATGGTGATGGGGTTGAGTCCGGTAATGTAGGAAAAGTATTGAACTGCCCAGAAAACTGCTAGGAGGTGCCTCTCGCAGGCTGAGAATCCTTGTTCTACTGGGTCTAAAAGTCGGGAGGCATAAGCCACTGGTCTTAGCTGCTCGTGCCGTTCCTGAAGTAACACGGCCGAGAGGGTCAGATCTGTGCTCGCTACCTCTATTGCATAGGGGGAGAGTTGGTCTGGGACTTGTAGCGCGGGTGCTGCGCTAAGGGCTTTCTTTAACTCATCCACAGCCTCTGTATGCTGCGGAAGCCATTCCCAAGGTGCTCCTTTCTTAAGGAGATCTGAGAGTGGGGCTGCCTTTGTCGCGAATCAATTGATATGTTTCCGACAATAACCAACCAGTCCTAAGAACGACCGGAGGGCTGAAACATTCTGGGGAAGGGGCAATTTGACAATCGAATCAATCCTTTTGAATTCGATCTCGCGTTTGCCGTGCGTGATGACTGTACCCAAATACATCACTTTATTTTCCAATATCTGGGCCTTTCTGGGGTTAACTTTACATCCAATCGAGGTTAAACGTTCCAGGAGCTCGGCCAGAAGCGTAATGTGCTCGGCCTTTGTGTCTGTCTGCAGTAATAGGTCGTCCACATACTGTACCAGACATTCGGGGCGGGAAAACTTTTCTAAACCATTCGCCAGCTGTCGGTGGAAAATGGAGGGGGAATTCTGGAATCCTTGTTTGAGGCATGTCCACGTATACTGCTGTCCTTTGAATGTGAAGGCAAATTTGTACTGGCACGCCTTTGCCAATGGGATTGACCAGAAGCCATTGCTAATGTCCAATACCGTGAAATATTTGGAGTGGAGTCCCTGTTTGAGCATGGTCTCGGGACTTGTTGCTACCGTGGGGGCTACTGCTGGGGTTACTTTATTGAGCTCCCGATAATCGATGGTCAGATGCCATGATCCGTCGGGCTTTCTCACTGGCCAAATAGGAGCATTATTGGTCGAGGCTACTGTTCTAAGTACCCCTTGCTCCAATAAGCTATCTATTACTTTCTCTATTTCTCCCTCTGCTTCTAGGGGAAATCTGTATTGTTTCTGTGGTCGGGGGTCAGGTCCGGTAACCTGAATTTGTCCAGTCATTCTGCCGCAGTCATGCCGGTGACTGGCAAATGCTGTCCTGTGTGTATTTAAAACTGCTCTCACTTGTCTGTCTGTGCTTAGTGTAGTCAGGTCGAAAGAATATTCGCCTACTGTGCTAATCCGATTAGCGTACTCTCCTACTGTGAGAGTAGCTGGTGCTCTGTCTGACCTTGCCATTCGCCAGACACACTGGTTTACTGGGTCGAACGACAGGCTATGGCCATTCATAAAGTCTATTCCCAATATGTGTTCTGCTGAACGGGGAAGATTTACTAAAACGACGGGGTGTTTGGTAGAGATGTTCCCTAGCTGGATTGCTACGGGTGCTGTTATATGTCCCTGTTGCGAGTGTCCTGTGAAACCGCTAAGTGTGATGGTGGAGGTGGTCGGCCACTTGTCTGCCTATGCCGTGGTGGTGGAATTAATTGTGGTGCGGGACCCTCCTGTGTCCCAAAGTAACTCTATGGGCTTCCCTCTAAACTTAGCTGTGACTACCTTTCTTCCGGATTGATCCCAAAGAGTGTCACAGACCCAAGTGGGGGAGCCCGAACACCGTCAGTCCGTTCTGTCCACATTGGTCTGTCCTGACTTTATCCCTGTACTATGGATCGGCTTTGCTTTGTTTCTATTCAGAGTGCCTGTCTGCTGGCCTCTCTGGGATATTTGGGGTGCACTGCATTCCTTAGCCCAATGTCCTAACTGGCCACAGTTGTAGCATTCGAGCAACTTCTGTGGAGGGCTGTTCTTTCCTTCATTTACCCATGTGGGGCTTTGGTGTGCGTTTACTGCTTGAATGTCCGCTGCAGCCTGAGCTTCATCTGGGGACTTTACTTTGCCTTTGCCCTGAACTGATTGCTCCCAAGCGCAATACAATCTTTTCAGGACCCATTTCTCATTGTGGGCCTCTTCTGAGGGATCGTAACTATTGCAAGCACTCTGTCCTGCATCTGTGGCATGGGAAATTATGGTGCGCGTCCATTTGACCATATTGTCACGGTTCAAATGCGCTCTATTTAAATCGCCGAAAACTGTGTTAAAATGGATCCACAGTCTTCCTGCAAATGCTGTGGGATGCTCTGTCCTCTTTTGTCGGCACTTATTTAGTCCTTCGACTGGGTCACCTCAGTTATACCATATTGCTTCTAGAATGGAGGTGTGCAATTCCTCTAGTGTGCCTCCTCCAACGTTCTGGGGGTCGGGGAGGGCTGCTACAACAGACGGGTCTAAGCTCAGAACCGTGAGCTTAACCTGCTCTCTCTCGTCCAGGCCGTACATGGTAGCCTGTTGTTTCACTTTCGCGCGAAAAATTGATGGGGGTCTGCGGTGGGGAGAAACGGAGTGATTTTCTCACACGCATCCCTGAGTTGGGTTACAGTTAAGGGGGTGGTGTTGGTAATATCGGGTGCGCCTTCTGTGGTTGCTTTCCTTTGGGTGGTGACTGGATTCATTGGTGCGGTAACTATTTGATCTGTGGGGGGTTGGGGTGCGTTTCTTTTCTGCTGAGCTGCTGGCGCACATGTTCCTTGAGCATAGCGCTGCGCTGTCTCACTTAATTCCTGCCAGTCTGGGGCATTCTCCTCATCTAGCTTTGTTCCAAAAGTACTTTGAAACCCATTCTGCACTGAAAGCAGCGATTGCAGCTACGCAATCTGCTTCCTACGCTTGGCATGATCCACTGTGCTTTGTCTTTGTTCTGTGGTGGCAGCATGGAGTGCTCTTAAAGCTGCCTTTAGGTCAGAGCATTGCCTCTGCAATGCCTCTACCTTCTTTTCTGATTCTTCTCTTATCAGGACGGCACGTTGCACGTCCTGATAGGCTTTTTCATACTGGGTCTGGGAACTGCTCAGATGGGCTAGACAAGACTGATATGCCCTCTTGGCATCATCCACCTCTCTACCCTTCTCTGCCAGCTTCCCTCTTAGTTCCATGTTTTCCTTTTCTATGTCCCTGACATCGACTTTGCTCATCCTATTTCTCTCTTCTAACTCTGCTCGGAGCGTCTGAACGACCTCCTCAGTGCCTCACAACTGTGCCAAACAGGACACGATTTCCATCGGCTTGTGTGATTTACTCGGATTTTTCTTATGAATTTGAGAGAAGTTCTCCCACCAAGTATGTCCTATACTTCCGGGACCTGTCTCCTCATTCATACAGAACTCATCCCAAAGGCGCCATCCCTTTCCTTGCAGATACTTGCGGAGTTCCAGCTCCCACACGGGACACTGACCTACTCGGCTACTGCTGGTCGCTGCGACCACAGACCGTTCTGTGTTCATGAGGCGTTCCATTGCCTGCATGGCCATTTTTTCTTTCTCTCTTAATTTTGGACAGGGGGTGTTGAGGTAATGTTTTACAAGATGGGTAAGGCTTACGCTATGTTCCGCTCACAAAACTCCCGACAGATTATCGCAACAAAAAGCTCTCAGGTTTACCTTACAACCCTGTTAGTACGCATGCACAAAACACACTTCCGAATTATCTTTATTCGTTTGAACACCTTGATTACGTGATTTTTTTTTCCTTTTTCTTTACTCAGATTTCTAATTCAAATTTCTGGGTCCTCGACGGAGTGGGGGTGCCACTTGTAACCGCGTCCCGGCGGAGTCGCCACTAAATGTTGCTCGTTTTACTGGAGTGTATTAACACGCCTCCGTTGAAAGGCCGTGTGCTTAACACTACTATGGCTCTGTGTATGTAATTATGCTCAGGAGTCGCCAGCTGCCGTATTTAGACACCGTCACGAGTATATCAAGGTCAGGTTCAAAGTAATAAATCTGTACACCGATTAGTAAGTCCAAAGGATTGATATTTATTACAAATATAATAAATACACATGCATACGCTAAAGAGACTAACTTACTTCTAATACTAAACAACTAAAATACTTATCTAGACAGGAACAGGCAAGGTCAGGGGACAAGGCCTTCGTCCCGTTCTTGGTCTGCAACTCTCAGGTACTTAAAGTTGTCAGGATCGAGCAAGGTCTGGATCACGTAGCGATCGTTGTATTGGCACTTACAGTTCGATGGCTGATGGCTCAACGGCTGGTGATGGAACTGGAGTCAGGATGCGATGTAGCAGCAAAGCAGAGCAGAGCCGGAGCAACAAAACAGCAGTCAGAGCCGGAGCCAAAACAGACCGAACCATGTGCGGGGTCTACTCTTATAGTTCCTGGAAGTCCGTGCCCCCTTAGGGCGGTCCTTTTACCTGCCATGTATCGATTGGGCCTTTCCCAATCGATATCTACCAAACTCCCCAATCTGAGGGTCGTTCCTCGATGGGTGGGTCGGTCCCTATGGTTCTTTGTGTTGGTTACTGTGGCGCCATTCTGTCTGGGCGTCTACGCAAAAGTATCCATTGATACTTAAATGTTTCTATTGTGCGGGGTCTGGATCTGGATCACCTCATTACTATGCAGATCTGTTCCCATTTGCACCTTTGGCTGAAACTCTGCTCCTGGCCAAAAACTGGTTTCTGTACGTGCAGAATGCAAATTAGTCTTCTGCAACCTGCTTGTCCTTGCTAAGACTGTTTTCCCTGCAGCCTTAGCAGTTCTCCATTTTGTAGCCCAGTGTCAATCTTAGATGGCTACAGTCCTATAGTATACAGAATCTGTTTTAATATAGCCTTACTTTAAACAGTGCCCTACAGTAAACAGTCTATATAAACAGTATCCTATAGTAAAAAGTCTATTTAAACAGTATCCTACTGTAAACAGTCTATTTAAACAGTACCCTACAGTAAACAGACTATTTAAACAGTGTCCTACTGTAAAAAGTCTGTTTTATCAGTGCCCTAGAGTAAACAGTCTATTTAAACAGTGCCTACAGTAAACAGTCTATTTAAACAGTGCCCTAGAGTAAACAGACTATTTAAACAGTGTCCTACAGTAAAAAGTCTGTTTAAACAGTGCCCTATAGTAAACAGTCTATTTAAACAGTGTCCTACTGTAAACAGTCTATTTAAACAGTGCCCTATAGTAAACAGTCTATTTAAACAGTGTCCTACAGTAAGCAGTCTATTTAAACAGTGTCCTACAGTAAACAGTCTATTTAAACAGTGTCCTACTGTAAACAGTCTATTTAAACAGTGCCCTACAGTAAACATTGCCCTACAGTGAACAGTGTATTTAAACAATGCCCTACAGTGAACAGTGCATTTAGACAGTGCCCTGCAGTGAACAGTGTGTATTTAAACAGTGCCCTGCAGTGAACAGTGTGTATTTAAACAGTGCCCTACAGTAAACATTGCCCTACAGTGAACAGTGCATTTAAACAGTGCCCTGCAGTGAACAGTGCATTTAGACAGTGCCCTGCAGTGAACAGCGTGTATTTAAACAGTGCCCTGCAGTGAACAGCGTGTATTTAAACAGTGCCCTGCAGTGAACAGCGTGTATTTAAACAGTGCCCTGCAGTGAACAGCGTGTATTTAAACAGTGCCCTGCAGTGAACAGCGTGTATTTAAACAGTGCCCTGCAGTGAACAGCGTGTATTTAAAGAGTGCCCTGCAGTGAACAGTGTGTATTTAAACAGTGCCCTGCAGTGAACAGTGTGTATTTAAACAGTGCCCTGCAGTGAACAGTGTGCATTTAAACAGTACCCTGCAGTGAACAGTGTGTATTTGTTTTTATAAATTTAGATTACCCAATTATTTTTCCCAATTAAGGGGCAATTTAGCATGGCCAATCCACCTACTCTGCACATTTTTGGGTTGTGGGGGCGAAACCCACGTAGACACGGGGAGAATGTGCAAACTCCACACGGACAGTGACCCGGAGCCGGGATCGAACCTGGGACCTCAGCGCCGTGAGGAGGTTGTGCTAACCGCTAGGCCACCGTGCTGCCCAACAGTGTGTATTTAAACAGTGCCCTGCAGAGAACAGTGTGCATTGAAACAGTGCCCTACAGTCAACAGTGTGTATTTAAACAGTGCCCTGCAGAGAACAATGTGCATTGAAACAGTGCCCTACAGTCAACAGTGTGTATTTAAACAGTGCCCTGCAGAGAACAGTGTGCATTGAAACAGTGCCCTACAGTAGTGTGTATTTAAACAGTGCTCTGCAGAGAACAGTGTGCATTGAAACAGTGCCCTACAGTCAACAGTGTGTATTTAAACAGTGCCCTGCAGAGAACAGTGTGCATTGAAACAGTGCCCTACAGTCAACAGTGTGTATTTAAACAGTGCCCTGCAGAGAACAGTGTGCATTTAAACAGTGCCCTGCAGTGAACACTGTGTATTTAAACAGTGCACAAAATTAAGCAGACCATTTTGCAGTGCCGTTCAGCAAACCACATCAATTTATCCAGTGCCTTTCAGGAAACTGAATCTATTTAAACAGTGCCCCCTCCAAAAACCTCAACAGTATCCAAATAAAATCATATTGTATTAAAAGTGTGCCCTGCAGTCTAGTTAAACTGAATCAATTTGAACAGTGCTCTACAGTAACACGTGTGCATGTAAACAGTGAGCTACAGTAACGCGTGTGCATGTAAACAGTGCGCTACAGTAACGCGTGTGCATGTAAACAGTGTGCTACAGTAATGCGTGTGCATGTAAACAGTGCGCTACAGTAAACCATGTATTCAAACAGTGACCGACTGCAACCTGAGTTTATTTAAACATTTTGCTCAAATAAATAGGTTTAATTAAACAATGCCCTCCGGTAATTTGACTTCAATGAGCGTATCGAAAAAGTGTTTGTAAATATAGCACTACAGTAAACAGTGTTTGTATAAATCGTACACTGCACTAAACAAAGTCTATGTAAACAGTGCCCAATAGTAAACAGCGTTTATGTAAACAGCACACTGCAGTAAACAGTCTATGTAAACGGTGCCCTACTGTAAACAGTGTTTATGTAAACCGTCATTGCTGTAAACAGTCTATGTAAACAGTACCCTACAGTAAACCGTGTTTATGTAAACCGTCATTGCTGTAAACAGTCTATGTAAACAGTACCCTACAGTAAACCGTGTTTATGTAAACCGTCATTGCTGTAAACAGTCTATGTAAACAGTACCCTACAGTAAAACGTGTTTATGTAAACCGTACACTGCAGTAAAGTCGATATAAACAATGCCCTACACTAAGCAGTATTTATGTAAATATGTTCAGGAGAGAGACCAGAAATTTAAAGTAAAGTATGGTAGCATGGTGGTTAGCATAAATGCTTCACAGCTCCCAGATTCGGTTCCCGGCTGGGTCACTGTCTGCGCAGAGTGCGGGTTACGGGTATAGGGTGGATACGTGGGTTTGAGTAGGGTGATCTTTGCTCGGCACAACATCGAGGGCCGCAGGGCCTGTGCTGTGCTGTTCTATGTAAAGTGCTGAAAATCAGCATGTGTTTCTCTCAGCCTGTATGGCCGATGCGTGGAGTGGGCGGAAAATTTATCCGACCAATCCCCATAATACTCACAACATGGGTGGTTGAGGCTTTAGCATAACCAGTCGAGTTCAGCATTTTGACTGAGGTGCCATTTGTTGTCAGTGAGACGGATATCATAATTTTCTAGTATTTGCATGATGGTTATTTTGCAACGGAAGCGCTTTTGTCATCGTTTGAAGATTGTAAGTTATTTGCCATTTGTTTTCAGTGAGGCAGGTATCATAATTTTCTTTTTTTTGTCAAATGTGTGTCTTGCAACCAAAGTGATGTTCACATCGAGTTAAGCATTTTGCCTTTTGTGCCATTTGTTGTCAGTGAGGAGGATACCATAATTTTCTACCGTACCAGACGCTTACACTGGAACAAAACTGATGTTCTCATCGATTGAAGCATGTTGCGTGGCTTTCCATTTGTTTTTTGTGAGGTTGATATCTTAATTTACTACCGATAGTCAGATGCGTGTTTTGCAAGCAAAATGACTGTCACATCGAGTTAAGAATTTTTAACCATTTGCCATTAATTTCCAGAGTTGGACTTAATAATTTACTACTTTTTGCATGTTGCCTATTTTCCAACAAATTGATTTCCGCATCGAGTTAAGCATTGTGAATTATTTGCCATTCGTTTTCAATGAGGCGGATATCATAATTTTGAACTGATGTCATGTTGCCTTTTTACCGGAGCCACAAGACATGAGTACTTTCTGGTACTGGAAAAATGACCACACAACTAGTATGTTAGTTCAATTATCGTTTACTGTTAGACACAGGCTTGGTGCTATGCCGAATAATCTACACACGGCTACTTATTAAACTGCACCTACCAAATGAAATGACACAAATTCCAAGTGACCGGCTCCGTGCATTGTAGACAAGGCTTTAATCTGGATCCTCACACGTGCCTGCTGGAATTCTTGAGGTTCGTCTCGGCTGCTGTTCGTCCTTCAGGTAGCGATCGCGGTTCCATGCAGTTGGCTGGTCGATATACTGCAATTAGTGGGGCAGAGGACGGTGCGAAAAGAGGCCGAATACTGGTTGGGCTGTTCTGCCTATATCCCGATCTTTCGCGCTCTTTTTGGCGGTCCCAAATCTGGATCCAATGAATCGGTAGAATTTCGTTTAACCTAATAAATTCTAGCCAATTAGGGGCGGGTACCTCGATGGTTCCGTCTATTGTCCAATGCACTGATGTACTCCATTATAAGGTAAATTGGTTCGCCCAAGTCTGTTACTGTAGCTACGCTTCCATCTGCTTCCAAATGTCATGGGGAAATCGGTAAGATTTAGCACACTTTAGCAGGGATGAGTTTCAGTTTGGCCTGGTTTCGCTCTGCACAATACACCAATTGTGTATTGGTGTACCAACCTGACCATTATTTCCATTATCCTTTGCGGGCGGCCATTTTAGATGGCCACAGCATTTGTTTATTTTGCAATAAAAGTGATTTTCTCGTCGATTGAAGCATTTTGAGCCATATGCCATTGCTTTTCAGTGAGGCAGAATCATAATTTTCTACTTTTTAAACATATGTTCATTTTGCAACTAATGTGATTATCAGCGAGTAAAGCATTTTGGTTTATTTGTCATTTTTTGTTGGTGAGCGGATATCATAATTTGCAACCTTTTTGCCAGAGGATTATTTTGCAATGGAAGTTATTTTTTCATTGATTGAACTATATTGAGGTTTTTGCCATTTGTTGTCAGAGTGGCGGATATTGTAAGTTACTAACTTTTGTCAGATGTGTGTTTGGTAACCAATGTGCTTTTTCACGTCGAGTTAAGCATTTCGAGCCATTTGCTTTATCTTTAAAGATAGTTGGATTTAATAATTTACGAGTTTTGCATGTCACGTATTTTCGAACAAAATTGATTTTCTCATCGAGTGAAGCATTTTGAGTTATTTGCCGTTTGTTTTCAGTGAGGCTGATATTATAAATTTGAAATTTTCTATTTTTTGTCGAATGCGTGGCTTGCAACCAAAGTGATTTTCTCATCGAGTTAAGCATTTTCACTTATTTGCTATTTGTTGTCACTGAGGCGGTTATCATAATTTCCGACTTTTTGTCAAGTGCTCCTTTTGCAACGGTAGTGATTTTCTCATCGGTTGAAGCATTTTGAACTATTTGCCATTCGTTTTCAGTGAGGCAGAAATCATCAATATCCACTTTTTACCAGATGCTTATTTTGCACCCAAAGTGATTTTCTCATCGATTCAAGTATTTTGAGTGAATTGCTATTTGTTTTTAGTGAGACTGATATCACAAATTTGCACTGTTTGTCAGATCCGTGTTTTGCATCCAAAGTGATTTTCTCACCGATTGAAACATTTTGAGTTAGATGCCATTTGTTTGCAGTGAGGCTAATATGATAATTTACTGCGCTTTGTTTCACATCTGCATTTATTTTTCAATCACCCTTGCTGCAGTTTCCCGTTATAATTGTGTGTCACCATGTGTGAGCCCCCCTCCCCAATTTTTGTTGTAAATATGTTTAGGAGACAGACCAGAAATTTAAAATAAAGTGCTGAAAATCAGTATGTGTTTCCGTCAGCCTGTCTGGCCGATGCGTGGAGTGGGCGGACAGTTTCACTGACCAATCTCCATCTTGCTCACACCATGGGTGGTTGAGGCTTTAGCAGAACCAGTCGAATTTTCGTGCTGCCAGTTTTATAAAATTTCGTCCTAGGAGCACAGAGGAATTCAGGGTATAGCTGTAGTGATCAATAACCGGTTTGTTTTGGAGTGTAAATAGCATGTGGGAATGGCCCAAAGGGGGATAGAAAACATAGTTGATGAGATAAGGGTTCAGGGTGTTAGGTGTTTTGGAAATATATTCCTCATCCTACAGCCAACCTGAAGGTAGAGAGTTAGGGTTGTAACGAAGATAAAGAGCTGCCCAGGTCAGTGTAGTGTGCTGAAACCATTCCAGAGAGTTTGGAGGTGCCATAAGGTGCGTATGGGCCTCGGGAAGTGACAAATGTGTGGGATCCCCGGGTAGGGCGGGGAAAATGCCGTTTCTCCACAACCCGAGCTTTACGTGACCAGTTGTGTCGTCCTCAGGCAGGGCGGGGTTCAGTGCCGTGCGCTCCTTGCCTGAGTGGCCTCGATGAACAGGAAGAGTTTGCGTTCATGTGAGTGGGAGACTGTGCAGAATTTCAATTTGGCGGTGAGCGACATGCGGGTGGCAATTCTGCGGTGTACTTATGTGAATGTGAATCTAATTCACTTGTTTCTCAGTCCGGAAGAAACAATCTCGAACACGTCCGTACTTCAGAATATTCTTTATTACGATCGGAGCTGCTCTCTAGGTGTTCCAAAGAACCACCTCTCTGAGAGTGCCAAAGTCTTGCTCAAAGCACCTTTCCTTTATATGTTTTTTTAAGGGGTTGTCTCTTACATTCACTTGAGCTGGCCCCAATACAGATTACAGCTTGTTTTCATCAAATGTTTAGTACATGACATGATTAATTTGTTATTGTCATATATTTTCAATACATAATCCCACAGACATTGAGATAGACATTTTGCGGTTATCTAGTGGCACAAAAGCGTATAGCAATTTTAGCAAAACACCAGGTGTCCAGCCATGATTTATAAATGGCTCTTACATTGGTTATCACAATAATTCCAATACATGATTTTACAAACCTTGAAGTTATCTATTGGCATATGATAATGTAGCAGCTCTAGCCTAACTAGTAGCTTAATTGGTAAATGGTAGTTATAATTGCAAGCGGCCTCCATTTTTCATATCTCATCATCCGGCCATTCGCCTTGTTTCTCAAGGTTGTGTGGCTTATAGTTGCACTCCCTTACCTTGAACATCCTGCAATGGCTTCAATAACATATTCTTACATATTCGTTTAATTTGTGATGTCCCACCTGGCTCTTTCTGTTTCTGGCTATTAACCCTTACTTCACATACTTCCCTGCTTCACATTCTCACTCCCCCCTTTGATCATTCCATGATCACACAGCCCTCAGAAACTTATCCTTGAGAGTCTGAAGAATGCCTCCGGGAACTCTAGCTCTACATCCTCATACACATTCTCGGCACGTGCTAAGTCCTGCGGGTCTAATGGGGAAAGCCGCTGCATCATCTGTGGCATCACAGAAGCACCTAAACGATTACAAAAGCATTTAACACAGGTTATAATAATACACAGCAAAATGCAAAAAGCGATAAAGATAATAAATCCATGAAACAGATAGGTGGTCCAGGAACTAGACCACAGCCATCCCCAGTCGTCTGAGGAGGACTGGCGGAGTCTCTCTACCCCATCCCGAATGTGGTCCACTAGGTGAGTAATGTTCTCCGAGCTATCAGGGATATAAGTACAGCACTCAGAACCCAACACAGCACATGTACCTCCCTTGCTGGCGAGGAGGTAGTCTAAAGCCATGCGATTCTGTAAGGCAACCGTCCGAACAGCTACTAACTCTGCGCTGAGCTCACTGAGTCCTTCTGCAGTATCATTGGCCACCTGCTCCAATATATCCCGGAGCTGGGTGACTTTTTGGAGAGATCTAATACTGCCGAACTGTGGCTAAAGGACAGTAGCTATTGCCTCCCAAGGCACAATGGCCCTAGTGGATCGGGCATGGGGATGGTTGGATAGGTCTGTATAATGGGCAATACCAGGGACTACAAAGCCCATATAGCAAGAACCCGACCAATTTTCCGGCAACCAGGGATATGCTTTATGTCCGCATACAAAATAGGTATCATTGTACGAGCTCAAGTTCCCCTTGGCATCCGTCAGCATGATTCGAGTCAGCTCCCCCCTCCAGGGGCCGCCACTAGTCTGGTTCTTCACTGCTGACCAATTAAAGGTGAACAAGCCCTTTTGTGTAAGATTAGTTATGGGTGGTTGCCAAATCAGGGTCTGGTTACATTGGCTAGTACCTACTGGGTAGGTCCCATTGGCATGATCCTTTTTAAAACATATACTGCCTTTTGGAAATTTAGCATACTTGGGGAGGATCAGGTAGGGCGGCTGATGGGTTGCATTAAATTTTGGCCACCACCCTTGAAACCTGTTCATATTGAACCCAGCCGACTGCCAATCTATCATATCTTGTGTATCATCATCAGAATCGGTATGATTACGTCGCAAAGCCCATTCTGCAACTTCCTCGATCAAATAGGAAAGAGGGACCAAGGGAATACCCCCATGGGCATGGCTGGGAACATGCGTACATACCCAACAAGAGGAGATATTCAATTTCTTTGCATAAGTATAAGACATAAACAGGAATGAATTTGCAGTCACATGGTGTGTTGCCCGCTTCCTCCTGGTAGGCGGGTTAGTATGGATAGTCTTAGTATGGATAGTCTTATCTGCAGGAACTCGTGGCCTGCTTTTCCTTGTACATCGGTAATCCCTTTTCCTCGTACACCGGTAGTCCCACCGGCAAGCGTAGCGATCGCAGGTCAGGGATCGAGGCTTCTGCTCGTCTTGATGAATAATGGTGGTACAGGTATCCACCGGAGTTGCCGTCCATAAGATCTCATCTGTGGTGCTGTTAACACAGCTAAAAGTGTCATCACTACAAAGGTGCAGAATTCGTCCGCCGGGTCTACATCGTCGGTCTCGAGTGGTCGCACACAGTAGTGTGCTGGCGAGGATCGCGAGGACAAAAGGCAGTCTCATCCTGTAGCCGAACGATCAGCCACATGTACCTAGAACTTGAAAACGAAAGTTAATAATCACGAAAACGTCACTAGCTTACAGTGGTGGGTGTGAATCCACGCATTGCATCCTTCAACTTTGACTGCCGTGGGGGTGGTTAGGAGAACTTGGAACGGTCCTTCCCAACGTGGTTCCAACCCCTTCCATGTCCAATTGCAGATCATCACATGATCTCCCGGTTGTACAATATCGGAGCTAGCTAAGGGTGGCACTTCCTCTTGCGTGACATGTACTTGTAATTGGAGACTCTTTAATACTTTAGTCAAGGCTAATATATAATTAGCCATTTCTGTAGTCATGTGGTGGAACTGAATGTCTCGGGATGTATGACAGTCCCAGGGGGTGCGAAGGGGTCTTCCGTACAAGATTTCAGCGGGGCTCAATCGAGTTTTTCCCGCAGGGGTGGTTCTGATCTGGAAAAGTGCAACAGGTAAAAGTTTGAGCCAGGTGGCTCCAGTCTCTGCTTGCAGCTTAGCAAGTTTGGTTTTTAAAGTCTGGTTAGCTCTTTCCACGATCCCAGCTGCCTGGGGTCTGTAGGCGCAGTGTAATTGCTGTTTAATTCCTAGTTGAGTGCAGAATTCTTTATTGATCTGTCCCACAAAGTGAGGTCCATTATCAGAGCTTAAACGATATGGAAGTCCGAATCTTGGTACAATTTCACGCATAAGAACTTTTACTACAGTTGAAGCCTTATTATCTACAGTAGGATAGGCCTCTATCCATTTACTAAACACATCAACAATCACTAATACATGCTTATAACACTGACATCTTTCCAACTCAATGTAGTCCAGTTGCAGGGTCTCAAAGGGACCCTCGGGCAATGGTGTTTTTCCCTGCTCACAGGGAACAGCCTTCCCAGGGTTATACTGCTGACATATCAAGCAGCGACTGCTAATTCGTTGGGCTATTTCCTGCAGTCTGGGATGCCACCAGGTTTTTAACAATATATCACCTGTAGCGCGAGCACCACAGTGAGTTGCAAAGTGTACACATTCGGCCACCCAGGCTGCCAAAGCATCGGGCATACATGTCTGCCCTGCTGGGGTGACCCACAGCTTACTTTCTTTATCATATGTACATCCCAATTCTTCCCATGACTTTTTATCGCTAGCAGGAGCGTCCTCCTGTAGCTGGATTACGTCCGTAATGGTCGGCATAGGTTTTTCAGAGGGAGACTTGCTTTTTGAGCTTTTAGTCTGGCTCATCATTTTAGGCACCACCATGGCTTTTGACTTTGAGACTTCTTTTGCTTGGTAGTCTGCCTGCCTATTTCCTTCATCTACTGGAGTTTTTCCTTTCGTATGGGCAGTACACTTTATCACTGCTACCTTTTCTGGGAGCATAAGAGCTTGGAGTAACTGGGTTACTAGCTGTTGATGGGAAATTGGGGTGCCAGCGGATGTTAAGAATCCTCTGTTCTTCCATAATTGTCCAAAATCATGTACAACTCCAAAAGCATATCTGGAGTCTGTATAAATATTGATTTTTTTATCTGCTCCTAGTGCACATGCGCGTATTAATGCGAATAATTCTGCTTGCTGTGCTGAAAACGGAGTCTCAAATGCTGCTGATTCTACTGTCTCCCCACCCTGGTTGATTATAGCATATCCTGATAACCGCTCCCCCCTTTCACTGATGGAAGCACTTCCATCTGTGAACATGGTTAGGTCTGGGTCGTTAAGAGGGTGAAAATTCAAAACTTAAGATTTGTAAGTTCCAATTAAAATGCATCTTCAGCTGTGTGGACTGTTCATTACTTTATCAGAATTTAAAAGGCCAGAGTTCACAGGCAAACCCGCATGGGAGTGTCAAGACATCTTCTGGATTACACACAAAAGCTTGTTGAAAGGGTTAATTGTCTTGCAGAGACAAAAAGGGGCGTATAGTGGGTGGATAAATTGGAATGATGCCATTCACATCTCTAAACTTGTTTTTAATTTTTCACTCAAATGGCTGGGAGTAAAAGTTGGAGTGCTGCCAAATTCCCGTTATCAAGTTTTTCAAGGAACACAATATGTTATTGAAACTCATGGACATATTTAATTTACCCATCTGTTGTTTATAAGTCATTCTGCAATCTCATAATTAAAACATCTGCGTTGTGAGACAGTTTCGTTTCACCCTACTGAAGACTATCTGTGTCAGGGAAGTTCCAACCCTGAACCAATGAAACACGGCTTGATCACACCTGTCACATGCACTTCAACCATCCCAACCTCCGCTGAACACCACAAAACCAATACTTTCCTATTCCTACACACGTGATCTCGCACCCTGACCAAAATTCTCTGTGTATCAAAATTACCCTTCAGTGACAATGCGCAGACAACCCGAAGCTTTCAAATAATCACAGCTCGTAAAAAGTCAAGGTCTGAAGTCAAAGTCTGAATACAAAGACAGTGAATAGTTCAGAACAATGTTTAAATGCCTAAAACTCTCTCTCTCTCTCTCTCACTCTCTCTGTCTCTGGAACTCTTGTCGCTCTTTCTCTTTATCTAACTACCCCTGCCCTTCTCTGTCTCTCCCTGACTCGCTCTCTTTCGCTCTCTCAACTTTCGCTGTCTCTATCAGTCTCTCTCTCTCTACGTAACTCTCTCTACGTAACTCTGTCTGTCTCTCTTTGTCTAAAATGGAACAAAATTAAAATACAGAACAAAATTTTTCATTCTCCTTCGAAAACTTTATCTGTGTCATTCCATTTAAGTCAATTTCCACTGATTAATTTTAGAGGCATTAGCTTTTCTTAGAGATGTATATTTCTTTGTGCAGATGACCTGCTTGCTGAAATGGTTACATTTTTGTACAGAATCAAAAGTGTTGGAGAACTTGGCATGGTGCCATCTCCGTCTACTATGTGACCTTAGACATTACCCATCCTTTCTTTCAATTTTCAATGCTCGTTATTTAACCGGTTTTTGGAAAGAGACATTACTGGATGTTTATTTTTCTTTTATTTCAAATGAGTTGAATTACTGCTGAATTTATCTGGACGGCTTGAAACGATCTGAAGTTAGTCTCGACAGGTATCCATTCTTAAGTTTCCAACCGTAACCTTGCACTGATCTTCCTCCCCATTTTTTCGTTCTGGGAGTGGAGGGGTTAGTCATTCTCAGATATTCCTGAACAAAACCAATTGAGTGTTTTAGCCCCTTTCTGATCTTTTGGACTTCACTTAATTTGATTTTTTTTTCTCTCCTTGAGACATTCCGGGACAGTTGTTAGCCGTAATTGTTGGCAGTTTTGTGAGGTCTTTACACTATCTTTACCCACTTGATTGCTTTGTTTAAAGGAGTTAGAGCTCAATTCCTTTTAACCAGCCTGTCTTCCAAATGGTGTGAAGGTTGAATTTATCATTTGTGCTTCTAACTTTATTTGTCTTATCTTTACTTCTGTGTATCTCAACATTTTTCTCTGTTCCACAGAAATCACACCCATCTTTGATCATTGTTTTTTTAAACCAGAGTATTTTGCTCTTCAAAAACCAAAAAAAAAATTTTTTAAACTGACTTTTTTACTCATTTGGCCTTGATACTAGATTTATTGGATGTTACCTCACCGTCTGTCCGCCTTGCCAAGTGATTCTAATTTTAGGCGGTCAAAGGTTTGACTACTCGCCTTGTCCACTGGCTCGAGCGGCGTCCAGCTCAGCAAATCCTTCCAAACTTACACTAAATGTTAGGGGTGAAAATATTCACACAAAGGCCTGAATATCAGTAACAAAGCAGTTTACTATGTCAGAATTCTGGGAGATAAGATTTGGGAACTCCGCAGTCCCGGACAGCACCTTATCTCACTTAAGCTTAAACTCACATGGATTAATAAACAGATTCAAGGCGGATAGCCTAATGAATTGGTTCTTTTCCCATATGTGCCTTCCTTTTTTTAAGACCTTGGCTGTTTTAACTATTCATTTTTCTGTCAATTTTATACCCAATTTTAATGCATTAGTTTTCCCCCAGTGGCCATTTTTCTTCTAAATTTTTATGCAATTCTCCTGACAATTGTCTCAGTTGCTTGGAATATTCCGGATATTGTTTACACAAGGTTTGAAATGCGCTTCCACTATCAGAGGTTGTATCTAACGTATTACCCATCTCTACACTATTGGCAGTTAATGATCCTTGCGATTATTGTTAATTTGGTGAAATGGTCCTGGACCACTTTATTCAATCTTGAATTTAAACGGAGTTATCCTGCTCCGTTGCCCAATTCAGGCAGGCTCATCCGTGCCTGCAAGCCTATCTAACTACAAGGTTATAACGTCCTTGTTATAGTTTTAACTTAGGGTTGATCACGCACCCTCTAAAGCCTCTTATCGCGGGGGCACTTTTAAACAAAAGCAAAGATCATGATAATGCCGAAACCTCTGTTGTGGCTATTAACTACCAGGGCTACCACCCTTCCTTACGACACTAGTCCCTGACTGTGTCCATGGCTATAACTGTAGGGGCCAACTCCCTCCCTTAAACGGGTTCGCCGGACTGACCTGGATTTCGTAGGAGCGTCCCTGAGCACCGGCAGCGGGGCTGAATCGCGAACGGTACAGCGGAGGGGAATACCAAAGTGGCAAAAATTCTACTCACAGTGGTGGCCCAATTCCTCCTTCGCTCCCGAACTCGACCAGTCGCTTACGCCGTCAGCCTCAGCGGAGACTCTTTGAAATCCCACTTCTGACACCAAATGTGAATGTGAATCTAATTCACTTGTTTCTCAGTCCGGAAGAAACAATCTCGAACACGTCCGTACTTCAGAATATTCTTTATTACGATCGGAGCTGCTCTCTAGGTGTTCCAAAGAACCACCTCTCTGAGAGTGCCAAAGTCTTGCTCAAAGCACCTTTCCTTTATATGTTTTTTTAAGGGGTTGTCTCTTACATTCACTTGAGCTGGCCCCAATACAGATTACAGCTTGTTTTCATCAAATGTTTAGTACATGACATGATTAATTTGTTATTGTCATATATTTTCAATACATAATCCCACAGACATTGAGATAGACATTTTGCGGTTATCTAGTGGCACAAAAGCGTATAGCAATTTTAGCAAAACACCAGGTGTCCAGCCATGATTTATAAATGGCTCTTACATTGGTTATCACAATAATTCCAATACATGATTTACAAACCTTGAAGTTATCTATTGGCATATGATAATGTAGCAGCTCTAGCCTAACTAGTAGCTTAATTGGTAAATGGTAGTTATAATTGCAAGCGGCCTCCATTTTTCATATCTCATCATCCGGCCATTCGCCTTGTTTCTCAAGGTTGTGTGGCTTATAGTTGCACTCCCTTACCTTGAACATCCTGCAATGGCTTCAATAACATATTCTTACATATTCGTTTAATTTGTGATGTCCCACCTGGCTCTTTCTGTTTCTGGCTATTAACCCTTACTTCACATACTTCCCTGCTTCACATTCTCACTTACAGGTATTTAAAACGGTGTCCCGTATAGAACCGTGAATTCTGCAGTATGCTTATATGAATTTGATTCGGCATGGCGCAGACCTGTGAGTCGTATTGTACCGGCAATTCGGAAATCTACATGTATGACTTCAATTTGGTGCCTTGGCGACGTATAGGTCCGACTGAGCGTGAATTCTGCAGTGTACATATAGGAGTTTGACGCGTGCGTCCAGCCAACATGATTGAAGCTAGGCGTTGAAAATGAAAGAAATGTTGCAGAAGACAAAGGCGGGCAGTTTCCATCAGAAATTGTACACTTTAATTCATAGTAGGTGTCCGCTTGTCTTCATCTCGACACCTCAAATATCTGTTTAGAATAGTGCATTCCTCAGCTGTTCTGTTAGATTTCCCAGAGGAGGCTCCTCCCCTGAATCATCCACCTCTCTTGACCACCAGACTCGTGCTGTGTGCCGCGTGGGCCTGTGAACTGTCTGATCCGTCATTGCACACTCGTCTGCGAGTAGGGTCAAGGTGCCATAGTGCAGTGTTGGGGTTGGAGCGTAGCAGAGGTAAGCCATGGTCTGGGGTCAGGAAGGTGGTGCAATGCTGCAAGAGGAGTGCAGTTAAATCGCTGGTGGGCGCCAGGCAGGCATGGGGCCGACATTAAGGAAGTCGTTGATGTGGGGAGAGTCAAACCAATCATTAGTGCCAAGTGGGTCGGGTGAATTGGTATCGTGTAGGCTGTCTAGAACGTTGGCGTAGTCGGTGTCTTCAGAGTGATCGAATAAGTTGTCAGGGTTACTGTTAAGGTCAAGGAGGTCATCGTCTAGTCAAGTTCAATTGTGAAGGCAGCCTGTGTGGGCGGGGCTAAGGAAAGGATGCCGTCATGAGGTGTGGCTGGTTTGTTAGTGGGTGGGGTGTCGTCCTCTCCTGTGGCCAAGTTGACGTGGTGGGCGTGATTGCATTGGACTCCATACGTTTTGAGTTGATTGATGTGGAACCAAACTGTCTTGCCATTCGGGTACGCTGTTTTGTAAACGGATTGGCTTACTTTGTCTGGTATGACGAAGAGGCTGCGAGTTTAAGGAATAGGAAGGAGCTTGGGTTGTACAACGAGAGTGTAACTTGCTGGCGGGCTGTGTATTCTATGGGGTCGAGATTTTTGGCAAAGTAGGCTTTGTTCTGCCTTTTCCTAGCGGATAGTCGGACGGAGCAGCCAGTTGTGGCGCTTTAATCTTCTCTGTGACCTGTTGCACTGCTTTTTTCGTGGCTGGGAGCGGTTTCTGCGGGATTGGCCAAATCAAATCCGAGGAAAAACTCAATTTATTTCATTGGTCTGCTCGTCATAAGTGTGTGGGGAGGGGGGGGGAGAAGGGGGTGAAACCTGTGGAGCTGGAAATCGTGTTCTTAATGAACATGAGGGCGAAAGGAAGTATTGTGTGTGGGGAGGAGGGAGGGGGTGAAACATGTGGAACTGGAAATGGTGTTCCTATTGAACATGAGGGCGAAGGGAAGTATTGTGTGTGGGGAGGGGGGGGGGGCTGTGAAGCTGGATATCGTGTTCCTAATGAGCATGAGGGCGAAAGGAAGTATTGTGTGTGGGGAGGGGGAGGGGGTGAAACCTGTGGAGCTGGAAATCGTGTTCCGAATGAACATGAGAGCGAAGGGAAGTATTGTGTGTGGGGAGGGGGGAGGGGGTGAAACCTGTGGAGCTGGATATCGTGTTCCTAATGAACATGAGGACGAAGGGAAGTATTGTGTGTGGGGAGGAGGGAGGGGGTGAAACCTGCGGAGCTGGAAATCGTGTTCCTAATGAGCATGAGGGCGAAGGGAAGTATTGTGTCCCAAGTGGTGTTTTTTTTCTCCACCGTTTTCCTAATAATTGACATTAAAGTGCGATTCATGCGCTCGACGATGCCGCTGGATTGGGGGTGGTACTCTATATGAAGATATTGTTTCATTCCAAATATTGCCATGACGTTTCCATTACCCTGCAGTGAAATGGGAACCTTGGTCTGAGTCAATGCTGCGTGGAAGACCCCAGCACGCGAACATTTGGTGGGTCAGAATTTTAGCGGTAGCCTTTGCTGTATTGGAACGAGTGGGAAGTGTTTCAACCCATTTAGTAAAGGTATCGATAACGACCAGAACATATTTGAAACCATTTCTGCGGGGTGCGGGGGAATGTAATCGATTTTGCAGATATGTCCAGGGGCCTTCTGCAGGTCGGGTGTGTCCTCGTTGTCCCTTATTTGCATAACGATCGGTATGTTTTGGGCGCAAATGAGGCAGTTGGCAGCATAATGGGTGACGCCGCTCTTCAATTCAGTCCACCGGCACAAAGGTTTTAAATGGACAATGGTAGTGTCTATTCCCTGATGGCCGTGTCCGTCATGGAACTGGTATATTAGCTGAGTTCTGCCTTGGAAGGGGATCACATAAACCCCTGCCTTTAAAATTAAGCTATCCTGTATAGTAAGTGTGCCCTTCCATTGATCAGAAGGGACTGGGTACATGCCATTCAAAACCTGTTTGAGGGATTCGTCTGCAGCCTGTGCTTGGGATAGATCAACGATACTGCTCTGGATAATCTGGAGTGACTGCATTTGATCACCTTCAGGTGGCTGCCACGTGACCTTTGCGGCCTCCAGTTTTAGCTGAGACATCTGCCATGCAGTTACCGGGTGGGGAGGTGAGGTGATGACGTTTCACTTTAATTATGCCGTGTGTGCGGCCGGTGGCTTCTTTAAGGATCTGTTTCAGTAATGGCGCCGAGGTTAGAGGTTTTCTGTTGGCGGACACAAAACCACGAGCTTCCCATGGGGGGAGGAATTGGGTTAAAATGTTGCAGACATACATGCTGTCTGAGTGTATGTCAACAGTCATTGGGAAAGGCTCCGGGTGGGTGGTTACATAGGCTGAGGCAGCATGTTCTGCAGTCTGGGCTCCTCGATGTCCTGCCAATTTTAAAACTGCTTCTTCAATGAAGGTCTCTGTGAATCCTCCATATTTCTAGCGCATTCAGTTATCCTAACAGCATTTTCAATACTGGAGGAGCCATCTACATAGATTTTAAATGTTTTCCTTTCGTGTGGGGAATCTGGTTTCTCGTTGTCTGCTCGTGGCTGTCGTGACTTGGGAATAAAAGATACTGTGTGGTGTTTGGCTATAACCATATTGCAGTCATGTGGGGTGCTTGCATATTGTAAATTGTCTGCTAAAAGCGTGGGGACATTTATGCGCTTTACAGAGATCTCCCTGCCTTGCAGCAGTATTGTCCTGCGCGCTGCTCTAACCCGGCTAACTGAGCCTTCCTTAAGTCTGCCATCTAACAGAAGCTGAGTGGGAGTGTGCTACGTGAGAATCGTGACTGGGTTGACCCCCGTAATGTATTCGAAATATTGAACTTCTCTAAAGACTGGAAGCAGGTGCTGTTCACAGCCTAGAAAATCCTTGTTCTGCGGCGTCTAAAACTCGAGAAGCATAGGTCACTGGTCCTAACCTGTCGTGTCGTTCTTGGAGGAACACTGCTTAGAGGGTTTGCTCCGTGCCTGCCACTTCGATGGCATATGGCATGTTAGGGTCCGGAAATTGAAGAGCAGGTGTTGTTGAGGTGCGCTTTAAATGGTTACCTGCGTCTGTGGTTGTGGAAGCCAATTCCAGGGGGTGTTCTTCATTAAGAGTTCTGCCAGTGGGGCAGCTTTGGTGGCGAAACCATCAATGTGATTCCTCCAGTATCCAGCCAAAACCTGGGAATGATCGGCGTGAACATGAATTTTGCGATGGTGTCTATGCGTTTCTGCTCAGTCTCCCTTTCACAATGGGTGACAATTGTGCACAAATAGAGAACCTTCTCCCTCATTATTTGGCATAGTGGCTATGCTTCTCAGGTGGAGCAAAGCCAGCAGTTCGGCAGCAGAGCCACGTCCTCGTCCTTGGTGTCGGTTTGTAGGAGCAGTTACTCTACATATTGTACTAGGCATTCGGGACTGGAGAATTTGGAGAGACTAGCAGATAATTGACTGTGGAAAATGGAGGGGGAGTTGTGGAAACCTTGTGGGAGACACGTCCATTGTACTGCTGACCTTGGAATGTAAACGCAAATTTGTATTGGCAAGCGCTGTCCAGAGGAATGGACCAGGAACCATTGCTAATATCTGGCACCGTGAAATATTTCCCTTGCCCTCCCTGTTTCAGCACGGTCGCGGGTCTCGTGGCAACGGTGGGGGTTGTTATATCGGTGACTTTATTCAATTGGCGGTAATCAATTGTGAGGAGCCATGAGCAATCTGTTTTTATATCTGGCCAAATCGGAGCATTGTTGGCCGACGCAACTGGTCGAATTACACCTTGTTTCAGTAAACTATTTATTAGCGTGGAGATTTCATTCTGAGCCTGCTGCGGAAAGCCGGACTGTTTCCGTGGTTTGGGGTCTGGGCCTGAAATCATAACGTTTCCTGATATTTGCCCGCAATCGTGCTGGTGAATGGAAAATAAGTTGTTGTGTTTGTTGAGCACCTCCCTGGTGGTCCTGTAAGTGCTAATTGCTGATGGATTGAACCAATACTCTCCCACAGACCTAATCCTATTTACATAATCACATACTGACAGCTTTAGAGGACCCGTTCTGCCATACACACCGATTTACGAGGTCACATGAGAGGCTACTGGCATTTATGAAATCCATTCCTAAAATGTGCTCTGCAGTTGGGAGTAGTTCGACTAGAACGACAGTAGTGGCAATGGTTCTCAGGTGGACAGGTATAGGGGTTGTAATGTATCCTTCCTGCATATGCCCAGTAAATGCGATTATTTAGATGGTGTCCGTAATTGGAAAGGGGATTCCGATGAAGAGGGGAGACGAATTTAACGTGGCCCGGGAGCTTCCTGTGTCCCAGAGAAAGTCGACCGACTGACCCTGAACATTGCCTGTAATTGCCGGCCTGCCGACATTTTCCCAGCGCGTATCACAGACCCACTTTGGGGATCGCGGACACCGTCAGTCGAGGGAGTTATCAGCCTGATCATCTGTGCTGGCATTCACGGCGTGAATGTCGCTAGCGCTGCCATCTCGCTGGCGTGGGAGGCGATCGTGGTCGGGCTATTGTTTCTTGGCGGAGAGTTTCATGTAATCCTGTAGCCTCTGGTATCCATTTGCGTGCCAAGTGTCCCGATTGCCCACAGTTGTAAAATGACCCTGGGGGCGCGTGGGGTGGACTTGGTGCTCTGCTGTATTGCTCTCTTGGGTATTGTTCCCCTGGATACTGTTCCTCCTCTGCCCTCATTTATCCATGCGGGTTCCTGACTAGTCCTAACTGAGTACCTGGTCCGTTCTCAGCAATTCCGTTGGATTTGGTCTGCAGCAACTGTTACAATGCCCTAGATAGACGCCTAAGTAGCCATGCTTCCTTATGCGTCTGCTCTGCAGGATCGTAGTTTGTGCAAGACTTCTGTGGCTTGCAAAACTAAAACTCGGGACTACTTAGTAGTGTCCTCACCATCAAGGTTAGCGCTGTTTAAATCCCCGAATACTGCCTTGACATATATCCATAGGCGACCGGCAAAGGCAGTCGGATGTTTCCCTTTCCTCTGTGTACATTTGTTCAAGCCCTCCACTGGATCCCCTTTATTGTATCCGATAGTGGCTAGTATGGCGCCCTTCATTTCGTCAGAGGTTCCCCCTCCTAGATTTTGGGGTTCAGGTAGAGCTGATCGTACGGATTGGCCAAGGCTCATCACTATTAATTTGACCTCTTCCCTTTTATCTAGATCGGACATAACCTTCTGTTGACACACTTCCTCAAAGAAGCTATGTGGGTCTGCACTGGGCACGAATGTGGTGATTTTATTACATTCGTCCATTAACTGGTTTACCGTGAGTGGGGTGGTGCCTGTAATAGCGGGGCCTGTAGTATTCCCTATTTGTCACTCCGTAGTGACCGGGTGCATGGCTGCCAGGGAGGTTTGGCTTCTCGCTGTGGTTGGGGTGACCTGTGCAACCCGGCCTGCTGGTGCCGCTGGTGCAGTTCTTGCTGGGAGGGGCGACGCTTGCTTCTGATTTTCTGTTCTCTCTACATACATTTGCGCGTTTTACTGTAACCCTCCCCAATCAGCCATCTCTTCCTCCTCTGTCCCTGCTGTCCCGAAGGTTCATGTCACTCTCCCCAATCAGCCATCTCTTCCTCCTCTGTCCCTGCTGTCCCGAAGGTTCATGTCACTCTCCCCAATCAGCCATCTCTCCCTCCTCTGTTCCTGCTGTCCCCAAGGTTCCTCTAACTCTCCCCAATCAGCCATCTCTCCCTCCTCTGTTCCTGCTGTCCCCAAGGTTCCTCTAACTCTCCCCAAACAGCCATCTCTCCCTCCTCTGTCCCTGCTGTCCAGAGAGTTACTGTCACTCTCCCCAAACAGCCATCTCTCCCTCCTCTGTCCCTGCTGTCCCGAAGGTTCCTGTAACTCTCCCCAATCAGCCATCTCTCCCTCCTCTGTCCCTGCTGTCCCGAAGTTTCCTGTCACTGTCCCCAATCAGCCATCTCTCCCTCCTCAGTCCCTGTTGTCCCCAAGGTTCCTGTCACTGTCCCCAATCAGCCATCTCTCCCTCCTCAGTCCCTGTTGTCCCCAAGGTTCCTGTCACTCTCTCCAATCAGCCATCTCTCCCTCATCTGTCCCTGCTGTCCCGAAGGCTCCTGTCACTGTCCTCAATCAGCCATCTCTCCCTCCTCTGTCCCTGCTGTCCCGAAGGTACACATCAATCCATTTGGAACCGAAAGTAGAGCCTGGAATCTTTATATCGCTCACTGGCTCTTGGTGTGGAGAGCGGTGCTTTGCCTTTGCTCCTTAGTGGACTGGTCGAGCGCTCTGAAAGCTGCCTGTAAATCGGCACATTTGTCTGTTAGCTGAGTGATCTTTTGTTCTGTCTCCTCTCTTACCAATAATACACGTTTAATTGGCTCGTTTAATATCGGGATTTCCCGATCATTTGTTGTCAACCTCTCCCGGAGTCTCTCACCATCTTTCCTTTTGTCCTCCTCCTTCTCTACTAACTGACCGCAGGGCACGTACACGGCCTCCACGGCCTCCTCAGTTCCTCTTCACTGACCCAAGCAGCACACTATGGCATTTGGCTTCTTAAACTTTGTCGCATTATTCTTGTAAATGTTTCACAAATCTTCCCAACAAGCTTGTCCAATCTTCCCTGGACCAGGCTCGCTGTTCGTACAAAAATTCTCCAATGGAGGCCATGCTTTGCTTTTTAAGTAGTTCGTTAACACATCCTCCCATACGGGACACTGCTCTGACATGTCCTCTACCTTATACGCGGTTTGCTGCCGCCGATTCATCTTCTTCCCTTACAATTGCGCTGCCATCTATTCATCGGCTTAATTTGGAACAGGGGGAATAGGGAATCGACCGAACAATGGGTACGGCTTATGGCTATATTGCGGTTCACACTCTCTCTGGATTTGCGTGACAGTCTGCAGAGTCTGCAGTCTGTTAGTTACGCATGCGGTTAGTGCACACTTCCGAAATTCGGTTATTTGGCCAATACGATACTTGCGCTGGTGGTTCTTTTCCCTTTTTCAAATTCTAATTCAAAGTTCTGGGATCTTCTCGGAGTCACAAAGTCACTTCTAGTCGAATCCCATCAGAGTCGGAAGAAAATGATGTTTTTTTTTATCTGAACCACCAGACGGGAGTATGTTTCCTGTCTTGGAAAAATGACCACTCAACCAGTATCTTGGTACAATTATAATTTATTATTAGACACAGGCTTGGTGCTATGTGGAGTAATCTACACGCGACTACTTATTAAACTACCTACCAACAAAAATGTCCTTCACTTGACTTCCAAGTGACCGGCTCTGTGCAGGACAGACGAGCCATTCATTGGCGACCTAACGTGTATCGGTTGCAAATCTTCAGGTTCGACTTGGCTGCGGCTCGTCCATCAGGAAGCGATCGTGGGTCCTTGAACTTGGCTGGTTGATATGCTGCAGGCGGTCGGAGCAGAGGCCGGTGCAAAAAGAGGCCTAATACTGGTTGAGCAGTTCTTCTGATCCCTCGACATTTCGCGCTCTTTTGGGCGGTGGCAACTGAGGACCCAATGGATCGATAGGGTTCTGATCACCCGAATCAATCCTCGGGAATCACGGGCGGTATCTCGATGGCATGGGCGGTCCTAGCTGCTCCTGTCCAAGGCACGTGCGCGCTCTCATATCCGGACAATAGGCATCCCCGAGTCAACTACTGTTAGTACGTTTCGATCTGAGTCCCATTGCCCTGGGGAAATCGGTGATTGACCTTCAGCAAGATTGGCCTTCGTGGCAGCACGGTAGCATGGTGGTTAGCATACATGCTTCACAGCTCCAGGGTCCCAGGTTCGATTCCCGGCTGGGTCACTGTCTGTGCGGAGTCTGCACGTCTTCCCCGTTTGTGCGTGGGTTTCCTCCGGGAGCTCCGGTTTCCTCTCACAGTCCAAAGATGTGCGGGTTAGGTTGATTGGCCGTGCTAAATTGCCCGGTGTCCAAAAAAGTAAGGTTAAGGGAGGTTTGTTGGGTTACGGGTATAGGGTGGATACGTGGGTTTGAGTAGGGTGATCATTGCTCGGCACAACATCGAGGACCGGAGGGCCTGTTCTGTGCTGTACTGTTCTATGTTCTATGTTCTAAGTGTGAGATTCTGGTCTCCCTCTACACAATCAACAGGGCTTGTGTACCGTCTATGTCCCAACCAGACCATACTTCCCATTATCCTTTCTGGTGACCATTTTAGATGGACGCAGGAAGTCTTACTGAAACTTTCGGTCAAGCCTACTTCAACAGTTCAACTTCGATGCCTGGATAGAGTGGACGTGGAGAGGGTGTTTCCACTTGTAGGAAAAACTTGAACAATAACACAAAATCTAAGACTAATGGGACAATCCTTAAAAACAGAGATGAGGATGAATTTCTTCAGCCCGAGGGAAGTGAACCTGTGGAACTATTTGCCGCAAAAGGCCGTGGAGGCCAAATCACTGTGTCTTTAAGACCGAGGTAGTTAGGTTCTTGATTAACAAGTGGATCAGGAGTTATGGACGACAGGCGAATGGGATGAGAAAAATATCAGCCATGATTAAATGGCGGAACAGACTTTGTGGGCCCAGTGACCTAATACTGCTCGTGTCTTATGATCTTATACATAACAGGAAAAAGTGAAGAATTTAACAGAAATGTTTAAGCTGTGTTGAGAAGATGACTGAATCACATCTGCACACCCTCTCCCTGTATAACCCTGTCCTCCTGACACCCTTGACATTAATGCTGCACTTGCACCAGGATAAACCAACGCAAGCTGATGATGCAATGCACGGACACTCTTATGCCGATCTACATTTACTTTAGTTCAAAGTACCTTTCTGATACATTTTCAATTAGAAATTGACATCGTGCAATCAGTTGTATAACAAATCCCTGCTGTTAAAAATGTGTCATGCTGTAATTACAAACAATCAGCATGGGTGGCGCTGCACACAATCAGCACTCATCATGCACTGGCATGTAACTATTCTCGCACAGACATGAGCATTTTAACGTAGAGAGATGGTCATTCACTGTATGAGTGTTTTTCTTATAACTTTCAGTCAAGCCTGTTTTAACAGTTGTCTAGATTTGAAGCCAGAAATTCTTCTCGAACAAGTCGTAAAGCATAACAGAACTGGTTATAGTCAAATGGAGCACCTCATGTTAAATTATATTCACAGAAAAACAAATAAACATCAGGTTATAGGTTCTGCACGTAATAGGCTTGGAATCCATAAGACCATAAAACTATAACACATAGGAAAATATAACAAAGCCAACCTCAAGAGTGTACTTCCAAAATTCCACCAGCACATCTCCTGTCCCACCAGAGGCGACAACACTCTTGACCACTGCTACTGAAAAATCAAGGGCGCCTACCGTTCTATCCCCCGACCGTACTTTGAGAAGTCAGACCATCAGACGGTGCACCTTCTCCCGGCTTACAAGCAGAAACTCAAGCGGGAGAATCCAGCTAAGAAGGTTGTGCTGTGCTGGTCCGAGGAGACAGAAGAGCTCTTACGTGACTGCTTAGAGACAGTGGATTGGTCCATATTTAAGAACTCAGCGACTAACTTAAATGAGAGTGCCACCACCGTCACAGACTTCATCAGCAAATCTGTGGACGACTGCGTGCCAAAGAAAGCAGTACGTACGTTCCCCAACCGGAAACCATGGCTCAACCGGGAGATTGACTCCCTACTGAAGGACAGATCTGAGGCGTTCAAGGCAGACGACACTGTCCTATACAAGAAATCCAGGTAAGACCTCCGCAAAGCCATTCGAGATGCCAAGAGAGAATATCAAACTAAGATAGAGTCACAGACAGACTCTCGACGGTTGTTGCAAAGACTAAACAACATAACGGGCTACAAAGCAAAGCCTAGCTTTATCTCTGGCAGCAGTGCACCCCTCCCCGATGAACTTAATGCATTCTATGCTCGGTTTGAGCAAGTAACCAACAATCCGCTGTCGAATGCCCCAGCAGTCCATAATTCACCCATACCTACCATCAGTTTCCGTAGTCAGATCGGCCTTCCTGAAAGAGAACCTACGGAAGGCGATGGGCCAGGACGGGATTCCTGGTCGTGCAATCAGAGCCTGCGCATACCAGCTGGCAGAGGTATTCACAGACGTCTTTAACCTGTCCCTACTCCACTCCGAGGTCCCCACCTGCTTCAAGAAGACCACTATCATACCGGTACCAAAGAAGAACCAGGCAACATGCCTCAATGACTACCGCCAGGTGGCACTGACGTCAATTGTAATGAAGTTCTTCGAGAGGCTGATCATGAAGCGCATCACCTCCATACTCCCGGAACGCCTTGACACACTTCAATTTGCATACCATCGCAACCGGTCCACATCAGACGCCATTTCCCTGGCCCTACACTCATCCCTAGAGCATCTCGAAAACAAGGACTCCTACATCAGACTCCTATTTATTGACTACAGCTCCGCCTTCAACACCATAATCCCAGCCAAGCTCATATCAAAGCTCCAAAATCTAGGACTTGGCTCTCCACTCTGCAACTGGATCCTTGACTTTCTGACCAACTGACCACAAAAAGAATGAACACCAACACCTCCTCCACAATAGTCCTCAATACCGGTGCTCCGCAAGGCCGTGTACTTAGCCCCCTTCTCTACTCCCTGTACACACACGACTGCGTGGCAAAACTTGGTTCCAACTACATCTACACGTTTGCTGACGATACGACCATAGTGGGCCGGATCTCGAATAACGACGAGTCCAAATACAGGAGGGAGATAGAGAACCTGGTGGAGTGGTGTAGCAACAAAAATCTCTCCCTCAATGCCAGCAAAACTAAAGAGCTGGTCATCGACTTCAGGAAGCAAAGTACTGTACACACCCCTGCCAGCAGCAACGGAGCCGATGGTTAGCAGTTTCAAATTCCTAGGGGTGCACATCACCTATAATCTATCCTGGTTCACTCACGTCGACGCTATCAGCAAGAAAGCACAACAGCGCCTATACGTCCTCAGGAAACTAAGGAAATTCGGCATGTCCACATTAACCCTTACCATCTTTTACAGATGCACGATAGAAAGCATCATATCGGGCTGCATCACAGCCTGGTATGGCAACTGCTCGGCCCAGGACCGCAAGGAACTTCAGATAGTTGTGAATACCGCCGAGACGGTCACACGAACCTGCCTCCCATCCATTGATTCCATCTACACCTCCCGCTGCCGGGGGAAAGCGGGCAGCATAATCAAGGATCCCTCCCACCCGGCTTATTCACTTTTCCAACATATTCCATCGGGCAGGAGATTCAGAAGTCTCAGAACACGCACGAACAGACTCAAAAACAGCGTCTTCCCCACTGTCACCAGACTCCTAAATGACCCTCTTATTGACTGACCATTAGACATGACCCTCTTATTGACTGACCATTAGACATGACTTAGGATGTGTTGGTTGGAGAAGTAGGCTGCAAGGGTTGGGCACACTGGTTATGTGGAGCTTGTTCAAGGAACAGCTATTGCATGTTCTTGATAAGTACGTACCAGTCAGGCAGGGAGGAAGGGGTCGAGCGAGGGAACCGTGGTTTACCAAAGAAGTGGAATCTCTTGTTAAGAGGAAGAAGGAGGCCTATGTGAAGATGAGGCGTGAAGTTTCAGTTGGGGCGCTTGATAGTTACAAGGAAGCGAGGAAGGATCTAAAGAGAGAGCTGAGACGAGCAAGGAGGGGACATGAGAAGTCTTTGGCAGGTAGGATCAAGGAAAACCCAAAAGCTTTCTATAGGTATGTCAGGAATAAAAGAATGACTAGGGTAAGAGTAGGGCCAGTCAAGGACAGTGGTGGGAAGTTGTGTGTGGAGGCTGAGGAGATAAGCGAGATACTAAATGAATACTTTTCGTCAGTATTCACTCAAGAAAAAGATAATATTGAGGAGGAGAATGCTGAGACCCAGGCTATTAGAATAGATGGCATTGAGGTGCGTAGGGAAGAAGTGTTGGCAATTCTGGACAAGGTGAAAATAGATAAGTCCCCGGGGCCGGATGGGATTTATCCTAGGATTCTCTGGGAAGCCAGGGAAGAGATTGCTGAGCCTTTGGCTTTGATTTTTAGGTCATCATTGGCTACAGGAATAGTGCCAGAGGACTGGAGGATAGCAAATGTGGTCCCTTTGTTCATAGAAGGGGAGTAGAGATAACCCCGGTAACTATAGGCCGGTGAGCCTAACGTCTGTGGTGGGTAAGGTCTTGGAGAGGATTATAAAAGATACGATTTATAATCATCTAGATAGGAATAATATGATTAGGGATAGTCAGCATGGTTTTGTGAAGGGTAGGTCATGCCTCACAAACCTTATCGAGTTCTTTGAGAAGGTGACTGAACAGGTAGACGAGGGTAGAGCAGTTGATGTGGTGTATATGGATTTCAGTAAAGCGTTTGATAAGGTTCCCCACGGTCGGCTATTGCAGAAAATACGGAGGCTGGGGATTGAGGGTGATTTAGAGATGTGGATCAGAAATTGGCTAGTTGAAAGAAGACAGAGAGTGGTAGTTGATGGGAAATGTTCAGAATGGAGTTCAGTTACGAGTGGCGTACCACAAGGATCTGTTCTGGGGCCGTTGCTGTTTGTCATTTTTATAAATGACCTAGAGGAGGGCGCAGAAGGATGGGTGAGTAAATTTGCAGACGACACTAAAGTCGGTGGAGTTGTAGACAGTGCGGAAGGATGTTGCAGGTTACAGAGGGACATAGATAAGCTGCAGAGCTGGGCTGAGAGGTGGCAAATGGAGTTTAATGTGGAGAAGTGTGAGGTGATTCACTTTGGAAAGAATAACAGGAATGCGGAATATTTGGCTAATGGTAAAATTCTTGGTAGTGTGGATGAGCAGAGGGATCTCGGTGTCCATGTACATAGATCCCTGAAAGTTGCCACCCAGGTTGATAGGGTTGTGAAGAAGGCCTATGGTGTGTTGGCCTTTATTGGTAGAGGGATTGAGTTCCGGAGCCATGAGGTCATGATGCAGCTGTACCAAACTCTGGTACGGCCGCATTTGGAGTATTGCGTACAGTTCTGGTCGCCTCATTATAGGAAGGACGTGGAAGCTTTGGAACGGGTGCAGAGGAGATTTACCAGGATGTTGCCTGGTATGGAGGGAAAATATTATGAGGAAAGGCTGATGGACTTGAGGTTGTTTTCGTTAGAGAGAAGAAGGTTAAGAGGTGACTTAATAGAGGCATACAAAATGATCAGAGGGTTAGATAGGGTGGACAGCGAAAGCCTTCTCCCGCGGATGGAGGTGGCTAGCACGAGGGGACATAGCCTTAAATTGAGGGGTAATAGATATAGGACAGAGGTCAGAGGTGGGTTTTTTACGCAAAGAGTGGTGAGGCCGTGGAATGCCCTACCTGCAACAGTAGTGAACTCGCCAACATTGAGGGCATTTAAAAATTTATTGGATAAGCATATGGATGATAAGGGCATAGTGTAGGTTAGATGGCCTTTAGTTTTTTTTTTCCATGTCGGTGCAACATCGAGGGCCGAAGGGCCTGTACTGCGCTGTATCGTTCTATGTTCTATGTTCTATGACCTCATTAACACTACACCCTGTATGCTTCAACCGATGCCAATGCTTATATAGTAACATTGTATATCTTGTGTTGCCCTTTTATGTATTTTCGTGTATTTTCTTGTATTTTCTTGAATTTTGTTTAATTCCCTTTTCTAATGATCTGTTGAGCTGCTTGAAGAAAAATACTTTTCACTGTACCTCGGTACACGTGACAATAAACAAATCCAATCCTATCCAATCCAAAAGAGTTCTCAGAGACTCCGCATACGACAAGCATTTCAGTCCAGGGATCATTCTTCTGACCCTCCCACCCACTCACGCGCGGGTCATGCAGATTCACTCACTCCCATCACTCACTGCCCTGTGCAGATTCACTCACTCCCATCACTCACTGCCCTGTGCAGATTCTCTCCCTCCCATCACTCACTGCCCTGTGCAGAATCTCTCCCTCCCATCACTCACTGCACTGTGCAGATTCTCTCCCTCCCATCACTCACTGCCCTGTGCAGATTCACTACATCCCATCACTCACTGCCCTGTGGAGATGCACTCCCTCCCATCACTCACTGCCCTGTGCAGAATCTCTCCCTCCCATCACTCACTGCACTGTGCAGATTCTCTCCCTCCCATCACTCACTGCCCTGTGCAGAATCTCTCCCTCCCATCACACTGCACTGTGCAGATTCTCTCCCTCCCATCACTCACTGCCCTGTGCAGATTCACTACATCCCATCACTCACTGCCCTGTGCAGATGCACTCCCTCCCATCACTCACTGCGCTGTGCAGAATCTCTCCCTCCCATCACTCACTGCCCTGTGCAGAATCTCTCCCTCCCATCACTCACTGCACTGTGCAGATTCTCTCCCTCCCATCACTCACTGCACTGTGCAGATTCTCTCCCTCCCATCACTCACTGCCCTGTGCAGAATCTCTCCCTCCCATCACTCACTGCACTGTGCAGATTCTCTCCCTCCCATCACTCACTGCCCTGTGCAGAATCTCTCACTCCCATCACTCACTGCCCTGTGCAGATTCTCTCCCTCCCATCACTCACTGCCCTGTGCAGAATCTCTCCCTCCCATCACTCACTGCCCGGTGCAGATTCACTCCCTCCATCCAAATTCCAGGCCTGCACATAATTGTTCACATTCCCTCCCTGAATCCCTCCCATTCCCTGTCATTTACACACTACCCCCTCCCATCCACTGCCTGTCCTGCAAAGGTTCTTTGTTCTAACTATCAATATCACGGTCTACTGAGCCAACAGTCCAAAATTGGAATTGAAGATATATGTTTCAAGTGTTTGTTTTGAACACAGAATACGAGCTAATGGTACTGAGAGACTGGACGAGATAATCACACACATTCTGGGCCCGACAGCTGATGACAATGAATCATGTGTTCAACTATTAATATCAGGAATCCTCAAGAATTGGGAGAGTTTCGGAATCACAGAGAGCTATGGATCTGCTGTGTAATATTGATAAATATATCACCAAGGCCATGGCAGGGTTAGATTCTCCTACAATCCTCCAGCTCTAATCGTAACCATCACATTAGACTCCGGCATTGATTAGTCCATTAAATATGGGCTTTAATTGATAAATAATGAATACAAACAATGGTTGATCAATCTCTCATTATGAAACTGTCAGTATTTTCCCGGGGAGAAACCCTAGAGGATATTGAAGGGTACGAAAACGAAAATTCTACCCAACAACACCAGCGGGAGCTTCTAGTTATCCCGTTGTGGCAGTCAGATAGCCTCAATAATTTAAATAAATATGCAACACAATATATTGTGGTAGGGAGGAGGGAGTAGTGGGAGTGGGGCAGGCAGGAGGGACAGGGGCCTCTGACGGCAGGGGGACAGCCGTCTCTCGCGGCAGGGAGGAGACAGTGGGCTCTAGCGGCAGTGGAACAGCGGCCTCTGGCGGCAGGGAGGAGGGACAGGGGCCTCTGGCGGCAGGGAGGAGGGACAGAGGCCTCTGGCGGCAGGGAGGAGGGACAGGGGCCTCTGGCGGCAGGGAGGAGGGACAGGGGCCTCTGGCGGCAGGGAGGAGGGACAGGGGCCTCTGGCGGCAGGGAGGAGGGACAGGGGCCTCTGGCGGCAGGGGGACAGCCGTCTCTCGCGGCAGGGAGGAGATAGCGAGCTCTGGCGGCAGTTGAGCAGCGGACTCTGACGGCAGGGAGGAGGGGACAGCGGCCTTTGGGTCAGGGGGACAGCTGCTGGTGAGCAGTGAGTTTGGGTGGGGCTGAGTTTGTCTGTGTCTCTGGCTGTGTCTCTGTCTCTGCCTCTGCCTGTGACTCTGATTGTATCTGTGCGTATGTCTGTAACTGTGTCTCTGTCTGTATCTGTGTTTCAGTCTGTGCCTGTGTCTCCGTCTGTGCCTGTGTGTCCGTCTGTGTCCGTGTCTCTGTCTCTGTATGTATCTGTGTCTCTTTCTGTTTCTCTGTCTGTGTCTTTGTCTGTGTCTCCGTATGTATCTGTGTCTCTATCTGTGTCTCTGTCTGTGTCTCTGTCTGTGTCGCTGTCCCTGTCTGTATCTGTGTGTCTCTCTGTCTGTGTCTCTTTCTGTGTGTCTGTCTGTGTCTGTGTCTGTGTCGTTGTCCCTGTCTGTATCTGTGTCTCTCTATGTCTGTGTCTCTGTCTGTGTGTCTGTCTGTGTCTGTGTCTGTGTCGCTGTCCCTGTCTGTATCTATGTCTCTCTCTGTCTGTGTCTCTGTCTGTGTGTCTATCTCTTTCCGTGTATGTGTGTCAGTCTGTGTCTGTGCCTGTGTCGCTGTCCCCGTCTGTATTTGTGTCTTTCTCTGTCTGTGTCTCTGTCTCTGTCCGTATCTGTGTGTCGGTCTGTGTCTGTGCCTGTGTCTGTGTCGGTGTCTCTGTCTGTGTTTCTGTGTCTGTGTCTGTATCTCTGTCTGTATCTCTGTCTGTGTCTGTGTCTGTGTCTGTATCTCTGTCTGTGTCTCTGTCTCTGTCTCTGTCTGTGTTTCTGTCTGTGTCTGTGTTTCTGTGTCTGTGTCTGTGTCTCTGTCTCTGTCTCTGTGTCTGTCTCTGTGTCTCTGTCTGTGTCTCTGTGTTTCTGTGTCTGTGTCTGTGTTTCTGTCTGTGTCTGTGTTTCTGTGTCTGTGTCTGTGTTTCTGTCTGTGTCTGTGTTTCTGTGTCTGTGTCTGTGTCTGTGTCTCTGTCTCTGTGTCTGTCTCTGTGTCTCTGTGTCTCTGTGTCTGTGTCTGTGTCGGTGTCTCTGTCTGTGTCTGTGTCTCTGTGTCTGTGTTTGTGTCTCTGTCTGTGTGTCTGTGTCTCTGTCTGTGTCTCTGTCTCTGTCTGTGTCTCTCTCTGTGTCTGTGTCTGTGTTTCTGTCTGTGTCTGTGTCTGTGTCTCTGTCTGTGTGTCTGTGTCTCTGTATGTATCTGTGTCTCTATCTGTGTCTCTGTCTGTGTCTGTGTCTGTGTCGCTGTCCCTGTCTGTATCTGTGTGTCTCTCTGTCTGTGTCTCTTTTTGTGTGTCTGTCTGTGTCTGTGTCTGTGTCGCTGTCCCTGTCTGTATCTGTGTCTCTCTCTGTCTGTGTCTCTGTCTGTGTGTCTGTCTCTTTCCGTGTATGTGTGTCAGTCTGTGTCTGTGCCTGTGTCGCTGTCCCCGTCTGTATTTGTGTCTCTCTCTGTCTGTGTCTCTGTCTGTGTCTCTGTCTCTGTCCGTATCTGTGTGTCGGTCTGTGTCTGTGCCTGTGTCTGTGTCGGTGTCTCTGTCTGTGTCTGTGTTTCTGTGTCTGTGTCTGTATCACTGTCTGTATCTCTGTCTGTGTCTCTGTCTGTGTCTGTGTTTCTGTCTGTGTCTGTGTTTCTGTGTCTGTGTCTGTCTCTGTCTCTGTGTCTGTCTCTGTGTCTCTGTCTGTGTCTCTGTGTTTCTGTGTCTGTGTCTGTGTTTCTGTCTGTCTCTGTGTTTCTGTGTCTGTGTCTGTCTCTGTCTCTGTGTCTCTGTCTGTGTCTCTGTGTTTCTGTGTCTGTGTCTGTGTTTCTGTCTGTGTCTGTGTTTCTGTGTCTGTGTCTGTGTTTCTGTCTGTGTCTGTGTCTGTGTCTCTGTGTCTGTCTCTGTGTCTCTGTCTGTGTCTCTGTGTCTCTGTGTCTGTGTCTGTGTCTCTGTCTGTGTCTGTATCTCTGTGTCTGTGTTTGTGTCTCTGTCTGTGTGTCTGTGTCTGTGTCTCTGTCTGTGTCTCTGTCTGTGTCTGTGTCTGTGTTTCTATCTGTGTCTGTGTCTGTGTCTCTGTCTGTGTGTCTGTATCTGTGTCTCTGTATGTATCTGTGTCTCTATCTGTGTCTCTGTCTGTGTCTCTGTCTCTGTCTGTGTCTCTGTCTGTGTCTGTGTCTGTGTTTCTGTCTGTGTCTGTGTCTGTGTCTCTGCCTGTGTCTCTGTCTGTGTCTCTGTCTGTGTCTCTGTCTGTGTGTCTGTGTCTGTGTCTCTGTCTGTGTCTGTGTTTCTGTCTGTGTCTCAGTGTCTGTGCCTGTGTCTGTGTCTCTGTCTCTGTCTCTCTCTGTGTCTGTGACTGTGTCTGTGTCTGTGTATGTGTCTCTGTCTGTATCTCTGTCTGTGTCTGTGTCTGTGTCTCTGTCTCTGTCTGTGTCTGTGTATGTGTCTCTGTCTGTATCTCTGTCTGTGTCTGTGTCTGTGTCTCTGTCTCTGTCTCTGTCTGTGTCTGTGTCTGTGTCTGTGTCTCTGTCTGTGTCAGTGTCTCTGTCTGTGTCTCTGTCTGTGTCTCTGTGTCTGTGTTTGTGTCTCTGTCTGTGTCTGTGTCTCTGTCTCTGTCTCTGTCTGTGTCTGTGTTTCTGTCTGTGTCTGTGTCTGTGTCTCTGTCTGTGTGTCTGTGTCTGTGTCTCTGTCTGTCTGTGTCTCTGTCTGTGTGTCTGTGTCTGTGTCTCTGTATGTATCTGTGTCTGTGTCTGTGTCTCTGTCTGTGTCTCTGTCTCTGTCTGTGTCTCTGTCTGTGTCTGTGTTTCTATCTGTGTCTGTGTCTGTGTCTCTGTCTGTGTCTGTGTCTCTGTCTGTGTGTCTGTGTCTGTGTCTCTGTCTGTGTCTGTGTTTCTGTCTGTGTCTCAGTGTCTGTGTCTGTGTCTCTCCCTGTGTCTGTGTCTCTGTCTGTGTCTGTGTCTCTGTCTGTGTGTCTGTGTCTGTGTCTCTGTCTGTGTCTGTGTTTCTGTCTGTGTCTGTGTTTCTGTCTGTGTCTGTGTCTCTGTCTGTGTCTGTGTCTGTGTCTGTGTATGTGTCTCTGTCTGTATCTCTGTCTGTGTCTGTGTCTGTGTCTCTGTCTGTCTGTGTCTGTGTATGTGTCTCTGTCTGTATCTCTGTCTGTGTCTGTGTCTGTGTCTGTGTCTCTGTCTGTGTCTGTGTCTCTGTCTGTGTCTCTGTGTCTGTGTTTGTGTCTCTGTCTGTGTCTGTGTCTCTGTCTGTATCTCTGTCTGTGTCTGTGTCTGTGTCTCTGTCTGTGTCTCTGTCTGTGTCTGTGTCTGTGTCTCTGTCTCTGTCTCTGTCTCTGTCTGTGTCTCTGTCTGTGTCTGTGTCTGTGTCTGTGTCTGTGTCTGTATCTCTGTCTGTTTCTCAATGTCTGTGTCTGTGTCTGTCTGTGTCTGTGTCTCTGTCTCTTTCTCTGACTGTGCCTGTGTCTCTCTCTGTGTCTGTGTCTCTGTCTGTGTCTGTGTCTCTGTCTGTGTCTGTGTCTCTGTCTGTGTCTGTGTCTCTGTCTCTGTCTGTGTCTGTGTCTGTGTCTGTGTCTGTGTCTCTGTCTGTGTCTCTGTCTGTGTCTGTGTCTGTGTCTCTGTCTGTGTCTGTGTCTGTGTCTCTGTCTGTGTCTCTGTCTGTGTCTGTGTCTGTGTCTGTGTCTCTGTCTGTATCTGTGTCTCTGTCTGTGTCTGTGTCTGTGTCTCTGTCTGTGTCTCTGTCTGTGTCTGTGTCTGTGTCTCTGTCTGTATCTGTGTCTCTGTCTGTGTCTGTGTCTGTGTCTCTGTCTGTGTCTCTGTCTGTGTCTCTGTCTGTGTCTGTGTCTGTGTCTGTGTTTCTGTGTCTGTGTCTCTGTCTGTGTCTGTGTTTCTGTCTGTGTCTGTGTCTCTGTCTGTGTCTGTGTCTCTGTCTGTATCTCTGTCTGTGTCTGTGTCTGTGTCTGTGTCTGTGTCTGTTTCTCTGTCTGTATCTGTGTCTCTGTCTGTGTCTGTGTCTCTGTCTGTGTCTCTGTCTGTGTCTGTGTCTGTGTCTGTCTGTGTCTCTGTCTGTGTCTCTGTCTGTGTCTCTGTCTGTGTCTGTGTCTGTGTCTGTGTTTCTGTGTCTGTGTCTCTGTCTGTGTCTGTGTTTCTGTCTGTGTCTGTGTCTCTGTCTGTGTCTGTGTCTCTGTCTGTATCTCTGTCTGTGTCTGTATT